>NC_133822.1:1618028-1865528 GCF_047830755.1 Zonotrichia albicollis | reverse complement strand
TAATAATAATAATAATAATAATAATAATAATAATAATAATAATTTAATTATATTTTGGGCAAAAAGCACCAAAAACTTTTCTGATCCTTCCAACCCCAAAATATCCTGGAATGAAGCAAAAAATGAGAATTTTATTGGGATTATTTTCCATTTTTCTGGAGTTTTCTTCACAATCTTTGAAATTCCATTTTCAGCCCTGCTTGGAATTAAAATCCCAAAATATTTTCTTTTTTTTTTGAAGTTTCTGATCCATAAAATTCCTAAATTTGCTCTGAGGGTTTCATAATTTTGGGGAAAGGAAATTTTTGGGATTATAATATTTTATATTTAATATAATAATAAAAATAATAATTAAATATTTAAATTTTTCTCCCATAATTTGGGAGAAAAAAGGAATTTTCTACTTTAATAACTTTGGGAAAAATGAAATTTTTCCACACAATTTGAGGACTGGAAAAAGGAGAATTTTTTACTTTAATAAATTTGGGAAAAATTAATTTTTTTCCACAAATTTGGGGTCTGAGAAGGGGAATTTTCCACTTTAATAAATTGGGGAAAAATTAATTTTTTCAACTGGATTTGGGGACTGAAAAATGAGAATTTTTCCATTTAATAAATTGTGGAAAAATGAAATTTTCCACACAATCTGGGGATGGGAGAAGGGGAATTTTCCCCTCTAATAACTTTAGAAAATGGAATTTTTTTCATATAATTTTAGGACTAGAAATAAATAAAATAAAATAAAGTAAAATAAAGTAAAATAAAATGAAATAAAATAAAGTAAAATAAAATAAAGTAAAAGAAAAGAAAAGAAAATGAAATAAAATAAAGTAAAATAAAATGAAATAAAATAAAGTAAAATAAAATAAAATAAAATAAAAAAGTAAAGTAAAATAAAATAAAATAAAATAAAGTAAAATAAAAGAAAAGAAAAGAAAATGAAATAAAATAAAGTAAAATAAAATGAAATTTAAAAAATGACATAAAATAAAATAAAATAAAGTAAAGTAAAATAAAGTAAAATAAAATAAAATGAAATAAAATAAAGTAAAATAAAATAAAGTAAAATAAAGTAAAGTAAAATAATATAAAATAAAATAAAATAAAGTAAAATGAAATAAAGTAAAATAAAATAAAATGAAATAAAATGAAATAATATAAAGTAAAATAAAGTAAAATAAAATGAAATAAAGTAAAGTAAAATAAAATAAAATAATATAAAGTAAAATAAAGTAAAATAAAGTAAAATAAAATAAAGTAAAATAAAATAAAATTAAATTAAGTAAAGTAAAATAAAATAAAATAATATAAAGTAAAATAAAATAAAGTAAAGTAAAATGAAATAAAGTAAAATAATATAAAGTAAAATGAAATAAAGTAAAATAAAATAAAGTAAAAATAAAATAAAATAAAGTTAAAATAAAGTAAAATGAAATAAAATAAAGTAAAGTAAAATGAAATAAAGTAAAATAAAGTAAAATAAAGTAAAATAAAATTAAATAAAATAAAAAGAAATTAAATAAAATTAAATTAAATTAATAATAAAGTAAATAATAAAATAAATAAATCAAGAACTTCAGGATCCCTGGGGTATTGGAGGTGACAGGTTTGCAACAGGATCATTTTTAAAACCCCTTTTTAATTAACCTAAACCATTCCAGGATTTTATGACTTTAAATAAATCCCAAATCATTTCCTACATAAAAACTCAATTCCCAACCAGAATTAAGGGATGAGAAGCTTCAAGAGAAATAATTTCATTTCCAGGTGCCAAACTTCATTAAATAACAAAAAAAAATTAATTTTTTAATTTAAAAACTTTGAATTTTTGAGTTCTTACACTCAGCTGGGGATGCAAAAAAAGGGAATATCTCCAGGTTAATATATTTAAAATGACATTTCTGACCCAAAGCCGAAATTGTGTTTGGATTCTCACAGAAGAGGAAGCGCCGAGAGAAGGACGACGACGCCGTCAGCCTGAGCAGCCTCGACTTCAAGGTACTGAAAATCAATTTACAGCACCCAAAAATGAATTTACAGCGCCTATAAATTAATTTACAGCACCTAAAAGTGAATTTACAACACCTGGAAATCAATTTATAGCACCTGAAAATGAATTTACAACAGCCAAAAATTAATTTACAGCACCCAAAACTGAATTTACAGCACCCAAAAATTAATTTACAGCACCTGAAAATTAATTTCCAACACCTATAAATTAATTTACAGCACCCAAAACTGAATTTACAACACCTAAATACGAATTTACAGCACCCGAAAATCAATTTACAGCACCCGAAAATCAATTTACAACACCCAAAACTGAATTTGCAACACCTAAAAATGAATTTACAGCACCTAGAAATAAATTTACAACAGCCAAAAATTAATTTACAGCACCTGAAAATGAATTTACAGCACCTAAAAGTGAATTTACAACACCTAAAAATGAATTTACAGCACCTAAAAACAAATTTACAACACCCAAAAATGAATTTACAACACCTAAAAATGAATTTACAGCACCCAAAACTGAATTTGCAACACCTAAAAGTGAATTTACAGCACCCGAAAATCAATTTACAGCACCTGAAAATCAATTTACAACACCTAAAAATGAATTTACAGCGCCTAGAAATGAATTTACAGCACCTAAAAATGAATTTACAGCACCTAAAAATTAATTTACAGCACCCAAAAATGAATTTACAACACCTGAAAATCAATGTTTTCTTGGCATTTTAAAATGCACCCAAATATTTAAAGATGCTTCCCATGTAAAAGCTGAAATTTGGGAGTTATTGAAATATAAATATTCATTAAAATTCTTTTGATTTGATTCTTTTCCTGATGTTCTGAGGGAAAAAAATCTTAAATTGGTCCTGAGGTGAAGCTTTTCTTGATTTTCTTGGGGAAAAACTCCTTCATCCCTACTGAGGTGAAACTTTCCTGCTTTTCCCGCCTTTTTTTTTCTGAGGGAAAATGTCCTCCATTAGTCCTGAGGTGAAGCTTTTCCTCCTTTTCTGAGGGAAAAACTCCTAAATTTGTCCTGAGATGAAGCTTTTTCCCATTTTTCTGAGGGAAAAAATCCTTCATCCATTCTGAGGTGAGGCTTTTCTGAGGGAAAAATTCCTTCCCACTGTCCTGAGGTGAAGCTTTCCCTCCTTTTCTGAGGGAATAAAATCCTAAATTTGTCCTGAGGTGAAGCTTTTTCCCATTTTTCTGAGGGAAAAAAATCTTAAATTGGTCCTGAGGTGAAGCTTTTCCTCCTTTTCTGAGGGAAAAAAAAATCCTAAATTGGTCCTGAGGTGAAGCTTTTCCTGATTTTCTGAGGGAAAAAAATCTTAAATTGGTCCTGAGGTGAAGCTTTTCTTGATTTTCTTGGGGAAAAACTCCTTCATCCCTACTGAGGTGAAACTTTCCTGCTTTTCCCGCCTTTTTTTTTCTGAGGGAAAATGTCCTCCATTAGTCCTGAGGTGAAGCTTTTCCTGCTTTTCTGAGGGAAAAACTCCTAAATTTGTCCTGAGGTGAAGCTTTTTCCCATTTTTCTGAGGGAAAAATTCCTTCATCCATCCTGAGGTGAAGCTTTTCCTGATTTTCTGAGGGAAAAAACTCCTAAATTTGTCCTGAAGTGAAGCTTTTTCCTGTTTTTCTGAGGGAAAAATTCCTTCATCCATCCTGAGGTGAGGCTTTTCTGAGGGAAAAATTCCTTCCCACTGTCTTGAGGTGAAGCTTTTCCTCCTTTTCTGAGGGAAAATCTCCTAAATTTGTCCTGAAGTGAAGCTTTTTCCCATTTTTCTGAGGGAAAAATTCCTTCATCCATTCTGAGGTGAGGCTTTTCTGAGGGAAAAATTCCTTCCCACTGTCCTGAGGTGAAACTTTTCCTCTTTTTCTGAGGGAAAAAAATCTTAAATTTGTCCTGAGGTGAAGCTTTTTCCCATTTTTCTGAGGGAAAAATTCCTTCCCTCTGTCCTGAGGTGAAACTTTTCCTCATTTTCTGAGGGAAAAAAATCCTAAATTTGTCCTGAGGTGAAGCTTTTTTCTGTTTTTCTGAGGGGAAATCTCCTTCCCACTGCCATGAGGCCTTTCTGAAGGCAAAACTCCTTCATCCTTCCTAAAGTTCCTCACTCCTGAAGCTTTTCCTGCTTTTTTGAGGGAAAAACTCCTTTATCTGTCCTAAGGTGAAGCTTTTCTGAAGGAGAAATTCCTTCATCCGTCATGAGATGAAGCTTTTCCTGATTTTCTGAGGGAAAAAATCCTTCATTTGTCCTGAGGTGAAGCTTTTCCTCCTTTTCTGAGGGAAAAAAATCCTAAATTTGTCCTGAAGTGAAGCTTTTTCCCATTTTTCTGAGCGAAAATTTGCTTCACGCATTCTGAGGTGAGGCTTTTCTGAGGGAAAAATTGCTTCCCACTGTCCTGAGGTGAAGCTTTTCCTCATTTTCTGAGGGAAAATCTCCTAAATTTGTCCTAAGGTGAAGCTTTTTCCCATTTTTCTGAGGGAAAAATTCCTTCATCCATCCTGAGGTGAGGCTTTTCTGAGGGAAAAATTCCTTCCCCATCTCCTGAGGTGAAAATTTTCCTGATTTTCTGAGGGAAAAACTCATTCCCACTGTCCTGAGGTGAAGCTTTTCCTCCTTTTCTGAGGGAAAAAAATCCTAAATTTGTCCTGAGGTGAAGCTTTTTCCTGTTTTGTGAGGGAAAAATTGCTTCACCCATTCTGAGGTGAAGCTTTTCCTCCTTTTCTGAGGGAAAAATTCCTTCATCCATTCTGAGGTGAAGCTTTTCTGAGGGAAAAATTCCTTCCCACTGTCCTGAGGTGAAACTTTTCCTCATTTTCTGAGGGAAAAAAATCCTAAATTTGTCCTGAGGTGAAGCTTTTTCCCATTTTTCTGAGAGAAAATTTGCTTCACGCATTCTGAGGTGAAGCTTTTCCTCCTTTTCTGAGGGAAAAATTCCTTCATCCATCCTGAGGTGAGGCTTTTCTGAGGGAAAAATTCCTTCCCACTGTCCTGAGGTGAAGCTTTTCCACCTTTTCTGAGGGAAAAAAATCTCAAATTGGTTTTGAGGTGAAGCTTTTCCTCCTTTTCTGAGGGAAAAAAATCCTAAATTGGTCCTGAGGTGAAGCTTTTCTTGATTTTCTTGGGGAAAAACTCCTTCATCTCTACTGAGGTGAAGATTTTCCTGCTTTTCCTGCCTTTTTTCTTCTGAGGGAAAATGTCCTACATTAGTCCTGAGGTGAAGCTTTTCCTGATTTTCTGAGGGGAAAACCTCTTCCCACTGTCCTGAGGTGAAACTTTTCCTCCTTTTCTGAGGGAAAAACTCTTTTATCTGTCCTGAGGTGAAGCTTTTCCTGCTTTTCAGCAGGAAAAATTCCTTCATCCATCCTGAGGTGAGGCTTTTCTGAGGGAAAAATTCCTTCCCACTGTCTTGAGATGAAGCTTTTCCTGATTTTCTGAGGGAAAAAACTCCTGAATTTGTCCTGAAGTGAAGCTTTTTCCCGTTTTTCTGAGGGAAAAATTCCTTCATCCATTCTGAGGCGAGGCTTTTCTGAGGGAAAAATTCCTTTCCCATCTCCTGAGGTGAAAATTTTCCTGATTTTCTGAGGGAAAAACTCCTTCCCACTGTCCTGAGTTGAAACTTTACCTGCTTTTCCCGCTTTTTATTTGAGGGAAAAATTCCTTCATCCCTCATGAAGTGAAGCTTCTCCTGATTTTCTGAGGGAAAATCTCCTTCCCACTGCCATGAGGCCTTTCTGAAGGAAAAGCTCCTTCATCCTTCCTAAAGTTCCTCACTCCTGAAGCTTTTCCTGCTTTTTTGAGGGAAAAACTCCTTTATCTGTCCTGAGGTGAAGCTTTTCTGGAGGAGAAATTCCTTCATCCGTCCTGAAGTGAAGCTTTTCCTCCTTTTCTGAGGGAAAATAATCCTAAATTTGTCCTGAGGTGAAGCTTTTTCCCGTTTTTCTGAGGGAAAAATTCCTTCATCCATTCTGAGGTGAGGCTTTTCTGAGGGAAAAATTCCTTCCCACTGTTCTGAGGTGAAGCTTTTCTTGATTTTCTTGGGGAAAAACTCCTTCATCCCTACTGAGGTGAAACTTTCCCGCTTTTCCCGCCTTTTTTTTTCTGAGGGAAAATGTCCTACATTAGTCCTGAGGTGAAGCTTTTCCTGATTTTCTGAGGGAAAAAACTCCTAAATTTGTCCTGAAGTGAAGCTTTTTCCCATTTTTCTGAGGGAAAAATTCCTTTCCCATCTCCTGAGGTGAAAATTTTCCTGATTTTCTGAAGGAAAAACTCCTTCCCACTGTCCTGAGGTGAAGCTTTTCCTCCTTTTCTGAGGGAAAAAAATCCTAAATTTGTCCTGAAGTGAAGCTTTTTCCCATTTTTCTGAGGGAAAAATTCCTTCATCCATTCTGAGGTGAGGCTTTTCTGAGGGAAAAATTCCTTCCCACTGTCCTGAGGTGAAACTTTTCCTCGTTTTCTGAGGGAAAAAATCCTAAATTTGTCCTGAGATGAAGCTTTTTTCTGTTTTTCGTATGGAAAAACTCCTTCCCACTGTCCTGAGGTGAAGCTTTTCTCAATTTTTTCTTGTGTAAAACCTCCTTCATCCATCCTGAGGTGAAGCTTTTCCTGTTTTTCTGAGGGAAAAACTCTCCATTTTCTATCTGTCCTGATCCCTTTGGAGAGGGGAAGGAAGAAAAAAAGGAATTTTCCTGTGGAACCTCTTTAGTTGAGGCTTAGCTAAGTGAGGTTTGAGGTTTATTAGGCTGAAATTAAAGGTAATTTTCTGCTGGGGCATTTCCTGTGTGACCTCATGGCCAGGGCACCCTGCTGATGTCACCTCATTTGCATTTCTGAATTAATTAATTCTCCTGAATCACTTTTTCTTCTGAGGTGTTTATTCTTGATTGTTTATTCTGAATTACTCATTCTGGAGTATTTCTTCTGAATTATTTACTCACAGTTAGTTCTTCTGAATTATTTATTCTGAATATTTTTTTCTGGATTATTTATTCTGAATAACCTATTCAGAATTAATTCTTCTGGATTATTTATTTTGAATAACCCATTCAGAATTAATTCTTCTGAATTATTTATTCTGAATAACCTATTCAGAATTATTTATTCTGAATATTTTTTCTGGATTATTTATTCTGATTGGTTATTCTGGATTATTTCTTTTGAATTATTTATTCTGAATTAGTTATTCTGGATTATTACGAATTATTTATTCTTAATTTTTTTCTGGATTAGTTGTTCTGGATTACTTATTCAGAATTAGTTATTCTGGATTATTTCTTCTGAATTAGTTATTCTGAATTAGTTATTCTGGATTATTCCGAATTATTTATTCTGATTTTTTCTGAATTATTTATTATGAATTACTTATTCTGAATTAGTTATTCTGGATTGTTTATTTTGATTAGTTATTCCGGATTATTCTGAATTAGGTATTCTGGATTATTTCTTCTGAATTAATTATTCTGAATTAGTTATTCTGACAACTTTTTCTGGATTATTTATTTGGAATAACCTATTCAGAATTAATTATTCTGAATTAGTTATTTTGAATATTTTTTCTGAATCTTACATTTCCTAAAGATTCCCAAAATATTCAAGTAGAGATTTTACCTTCCCTAAATATTCCAGGAGGGATTTTACCTTTCCTAAATATTCCCAAAGTATTCAGGGATTGATTTTACCTTTCCTAAATATTCCAAATGTGCAAGGGTGGATTTTACCTTTCCCTAAACATTTCCAAAATATTCATGGAGGGATTTTACCTTTCCCTAAATATTCCCAAATGCTCAAGAGTGGATTTTACCTTCCCTAAATATTTCCAACATATTCAAGGAGAGGTTTTATTTTTCCTAAATATTCCCAAATGTGCAAGGGTGGATTTTACCTTTCCTAAGTATTTCCAAAGTATTCATGGAGGGATTTTACCTTTCCCTAAATATTCCAAATGTGCAAGGATGGATTTTACCTTTCCTGAAGATTTCCAAAATATTCAAGGAGGGATTTTATTTTTTCCTAGATATTCCCATATCTTTAAGGGTTGATTTTACCTTCCCTAAATATTCAAGAGTGGATTTTACCTTCCCTAAATATTCCCAAATGTTCATGGGTGGATTTTACCTTTCCCTAAAAATTTCCAAAATATTCAAGGAGTGATTTTATTTTTCCTAAATATTCCCAAATGTTCCAGGATGGATTTTACCTTTCCTAAATATTCCCAAAATATTCAAGGATGGGTTTTACCTTCCCTAAATATTCCAAATGTTCAAGGAGAGATTTTACCTTCCCTAAATCTTCAAGGGTGGATTTTACCTTTCCTAAATATTCCCAAAATATTCAAGGAGGGATTTTATTTTTTCCTAGATATTCCCATATCTTTAAGGGTTGATTTTACCTTTCCTAAATATTCCAAATGTGCAAGGATGGATTTTACCTTTCCCTAAATATTTCCCAAATCTTCAAGGGTGGATTTTACCTTCCTTAAATATTCCCAAAGTGTTCATGGGTGGATTTTACCTTTCCTGAAGATTCCCAAAATATTCAGGGATTGATTTTACCTTTCCTAAATATTCCAAATGTGCAAGGATGGATTTTACCTTTCCCTAAACATTTCCAAAATATTCATGGAGGGATTTTACCTTCCTTAAATATTCCCAGAGTGTTCATGGGTGGATTTTACCTTCCCTAAATATTCCCAAAAGTTCAAGAGTGGATTTTACCTTTCCTAAATATTCCCAAAATATTCAAGGAGAGATTTTACCTTCCCTAAATCTTCAAGGGTGGATTTTACCTCCCCTAAATATTCCAAATGTGCAAGGATGGATTTTACCTTTCCCTAAATATTTCCCAAATCTTCAAGGGTGGATTTTACCTTCCCTAAATATTCCCAAATTGCTCCAGGGTGGATTTCAGTGAAGTCAGAGCTGATTTTTTCGTGGCTATTTAAAGGATTTGAGTGCCTGCTAATTCCAGTGATCTCCCAGCATCCCAAAACAACCCCGGATTCCAGAGCAGCTCCTCGAGCTCTTGGATGCCCCAATGGTCTCTGGCTGGGTCATCACCTAATTTTGCTCATTTTCCAGAGTATAAATATAATATACAATATAAATACCCAGGGCTGGAATGTTAAACACAGCTCGTGGCCAGGAAACAACCATGAGTGGGGATGGCAAAAGCAGAGTGGAAAATCCTGTTTGTCCCATCCTGGAGCACTAAAAATATTTTATTTCCACTAAAAATATCCCAGCAAAAATAGCTGGGAAGGGGGGGGTTCAGGTGCTGGCAGCTCCCAAAAATGGGGTTTCAAACTGGGAATGGGGGATTTTGTTTTCCATGGAATTCGTGGTTGCTCAAGGAGTTAAAACATTCCAGGTTCTATTGAAGATGGAGGGAGAGACCCAACTTGTTTGTTCAGCATCTGACTCTGTTTATTCACTCCATCAGTCACTTTTTATAATTGTGTTAATTAAGTTCATGCATATTGCAAACCCGAGCTCACAACAGGTCAGAGATAACACACCAACTCTTCCTTATGTTTCCAACCCCAAGATTTGGGTTCTCAAAATTATTTTTGCTTTCTCAAAACAGTCAAAGATAGAATATCTACTTGTTATGAGAAAGCTGCCTGAGAACCCTGATATGCAAGGCTCTCAAGGCTTTCATGTTTGTCACTTTTACTTGTAATTAAAAACAACCTGAGAACTTCTACTGTTTACAGAAACAAGCTGTGAGAATTTACTCCTCACAACTGCCTTCCAAGCCATTTCTGAAAAAATCTCCAACAAGGTTCTGCTTGGAAGGAAGGGAATCCTGATGGATTCCACGTTCCAGGATCTGGGAAAATTGGGAGGAACTGCCCCACTGAGGAGCAGCCACCATGCAGTGCCACAGCTCCAAACTCCTCCTCTGCAGCCCAGAGCTCTGATTCCTGATTCTGGGGCTGGGGATTGAATGGAGAGCTGGGCATTGCTGTGGAGCAAGGTTTCCTAGAGGCCTTCTGTCGGTTTTCGGCTGTTTGAAGGGCCTGGAAAGGCCCGAGGTGGCCTTGGGGCAGCCGCGTATCAAAGGACGAGAAGAGGCTTCAGTTCTTCTTTCGGTTTTTATGTTTATTAATTGTTTATCTAAAAGATTTTCTCTGGGCCCGACAGAGCTCTGCTCAGCAGCCAGCCATGAGCACACTCCCCTCCCTCTGGACAGTCACCTGTCTTTATACCCAAAGTTACGTGTACAATATTTATCATTTTTCCCCAATACCTTTCACCCTTATTGCCCGGTGCACTTTTAGTAATGACCAATCCCAAAGTGCCACCATCACCACAGAAGATGGAGGAGAAGAAGAAGAAGAAGAAGGACAGGACACGCCCCAATTCCTCCATCTTACTTCTCTAAACCCCCCTGTACAGAAATCCTAAACCCTGTGTTTCACTCTCTAATTAACCAATCCCTTCACCATTCACCCCGGTGAAACCCTCCTATCCTCATACAGGTGTCGTCTCCTGTGTAGGATCAAAGTCCAGCCACCAGACACTTCTGGAACATTCCAGGACTCCCGAGCCCCCCAAGGGTGCTCTCGGTGGCACCTCAGTGCTGAGCTGCTGAGATCCCACAGCGTTCTGTCCCTTCATGGTCACCACAAACTGATGGCTTGAGAATCTGAGCTAGGACAGAATTCCAGACTAAAGCAGGGATTTATGGAAAGGATCCATGGGTGCCCCTTGGGCAGCACCAGAGCCCAGCCAGGGCTGCACCCAAGATGACCCAAAATGGCCCCAAAATGCACGAGCGCTCCCGGGCTCTCTCCCTGGGATCAGTTCTGCTCCATTTGCCCCTTGCAGTTCATTGTCCCATCCCAGCTCCAGCCCAGGCAGTCCCACCCTGCTTGTTTGGGGTTTGTGCTCCTGGGCTGGGATTTGGGGCATTTGTTGTGGTATTTTCTCAGTCCCCAGGATCAAGGAAGAAATGATGAATCTGACTCCATCTTCTCAGAAGGATAATTTATTATATTGTGATATTATATTATAGAATGCTATTACTAAACTATACTAAAGAATACAGAAAGGATCCAGACAGAAGGCTAAAAGATAATAATGTAAACTTGTGACTCCATCCAGAGCCCTGACACAGCCTGACTGTGGTTGGTCATTAAGTCAAAACAATTCAGATGAAACCAATGAAAAATCACCTGTTGGATAAACAATCTCCAACCACATCCCAAAGCAGCCAAACACAGGAGAAGCAAATGAGATAATATTGTTTTCCTTTTTCTCTGAGGCTTCTCAGCTTCCCAGGAGAAGAAATCCTGGTGAAGGGATTTTTCAGAAAATATGACAGTGACAATTTGTCCTTGGTGCCCGGCTGGAGCAGGAATTGTTTTGTGTCCCTGCTCTGTGCACACAGCTCACCATCCCTGAATGTGAAGCCCAGACCCTCACACCAAAGAATGTGAAAAATATAAAAGCTAAACCCGAGGCATCATCACCTTTCAGGATCCACTTGATGGGAACCCATCCCTGACACAGCCATCAGGAGTGGTTGGTGCTGTAAAAAATGGGTTGTGTTGTTTAACCAAACTGTCCCAGGCTGTCACCAGGACGTGGATGAGCTCCTGACACCAGCACTGATGCCCACAGTGGCATTGCCATGGTGGAAGGCTCCTCTGTGTCTCTGGGGCTGCAGAAGGGCTCAGGTGCCCTTGGGCAGAGCCAGAGTTGGCACACTGAGGTGTGAAATGAGGGACCTCTCTCAAGGTGTGTCGCAGACATTTCTTCATAGAAATCCTTCCTTTGGGATTTGTCCCTCTTCTGGGAAGCAAAGGGCCCAGAAGCAGAATGGGAACAAATTGTTATCGGCTGCTGTGAGATGTGCCAGGGCCTCCTGTGATTGGCTCATTTTGCAGGTTTCCAACTGAGGGCCAATCCCAGGAGCAGCTCAGGGGAGATTCCCTGCACACAGAACTTTGTTATTCATTCCTTCTATTCCATTCTTGGCTTAGCAGTCTCTGCAAGCTCCCTCTTTATTCTTTTTAGTATAGTTATAATGTATTATATATCTTATATCAATAAATCAAACCTTCTGATCAAGGAACAAGATTCTCATCCTTCTCTCACCCAGTGACCATCTAAGGTCACTGTGATAAAGGTGCAGGGTGAGTGATCACCCAGCCCTGCCCTGTTAAACCTGAGATTTGGGGCATTGTCCTTGGTGCCCAGCTGGAGCAGGAATTGTTTTGTCTCCCTGCTCTGTGCACAGAGCTCACCATCCCTGAATATGGAGCTCAGACCCACACACTAAAGCAGCACAGAATGGAAAAAAATATAAAATCCAAACCCTGAGGCATCATTTGGGTTTGGTGGCATGGCCAGACCAGGGTGCCATGGTCTGAAAATCCCAATCCTGCTGGGGTTTTTATGTGTTCCTGCTGCTCCAACACGTAATTTCCTTGAGTTTTTCCAGGAGAAAATGCAGGATCAGGCTGTGTGTGTCCACCCTGGGGACATTTTCAGCTCTTGGGGACACCATTCCTGCATGGCCACACTTTGGCAACCCCTGGCACAAAGGAGATGCCAGGTGTCACTTCAACAACCCGGCATTTCTATCCCTAAAAATTTCCATCAACCTGGAATTGCATGCTGGAATTTTGGAATTTGAATGTTTGTTTTCTTCAGAGTTCATCCTTTGTTCATCTCAAATTTAGTGGATGATGCTTTGGGGGCTGAAATAACAAACTGGCATGGCAAATACCCCGGAGAGGGTTTTTATTTGGTGGCAGCTTTTCCAGGAATAAATTCCAGGAATGTCACAGGGATGAGTCTGCCCAGGACTCAGTGGGAACGAAACCCCAGCCTGAAAATGAGAGGAGAGCTGAGGGCTGGCTGATTCTCTGTCACTGCAGCTCTTCCCAGCTCCCTGATTTGATAACAGGACAGGAATCACTGAGGGATTTTGCTCCTGGAAGTGAAAATCTCCATGGGAATGCAGGGCTGGAAGGCTGTGGGTGCCCCCACAGGAGAGCAGGAAGAACCGGTCTGGTTCCATGGCCTGGCTGCGTTCCTGAGGCTCCGGAAGGACGGGGAGCAGGGGAAGGAGCACTGGGAGAGCTCTTGGATTGGGGGATGTGTCCCAAGCTGGAATGGCAGCACAGGGTTTATGGGGAAATCCATCCAGCTGGGCTGTTGCTCCTTCCTTTTCCCATATTTTGGTTTTATCCGAGCGTTCCCAAGCTGCTCAGCCTTGTTCAGGATGGGTTTGCACCCAATGGGCTCCAGGAAGTTTAAGATGTTCCCTCTCCACGGCAGAAGTGGAGCAGGGACAGGTGAGGGATGTGCAGGTATCGGAGCACACCCAGAGCCAGGCTGGGGTCCCAGGGATGTGACCCTGGGAAGGGTTCTGGGACCTGCCTGCAGCCTCCACCCCTTGGGATGGATTTTTGGTGTTCATCTGCATCACTTGGGATGGATTTTTAGTGTTTATCTCCATCCCTTGGATGGGTTTATGGGGATTGTGTCCATCCCTTGGGATGGATTTTTGGTGTTCATCCCTTGTATGGGTTTATGGTGCTCATCTCAATCCCTTGGGATGGATTTTTGGTGTTCATCTCCATCCCTTGGATGGGTTTATGGATTTATGGTCATCGTCTCCAGCCCTTGCATGGGTCTGTGGTGCTCATCTCCATCCATTGGGATGGATTTATGGTGAACGTGTCCATCCTGTGGGATGGGTTTGTGGTGCTCATCTCCATCCCCTTGGGATGGATTTTTGGTGTTTATCTTCATCACTTGGATGGATTTATGGTGCTCATGTCCATCACTTGGGTTGGGTTTATGGTGATCATCTCCATCCCTTGGGATGGATTTTTGGTATTTATCTCCATCCCTTGGATGGGTTTATGGTGACCATCTCCATCCCTTGGTGTTTATCTTCATCCCTTAGGATGGGTTTATGGTGCTCATGTCCATCACTTGGATTTGGTTTATGATGCTCATCTCCATCCCTTGGCATGGATTTATGGTCATCATCTCCACCACTTAGGATGGATTTTTGTGTTTATCTGCATCACTTGGGATGGATTTATGGTGCTCATGTCCATCCCTTGGGAGGGGTTTATGGTCATCATCTCCATCCCTTAGGATGGATTTATGGTGGTCATCACTCAAGATGGGTTTATGGTGCTCATGTCTATCACCTGGGATGGATTTGTGGTTCTCATCTCCATCCCTTGGGATGGGTTTGTGGTGTTTATCTGCATCACTTGGGATGGGTTTATGGTGCTCATGTCCATCCCTTGGGTGGGTTTATGCTCATGTCCATCCCTTGGATGGGTTTATGGTGCTCATGTCCATCCCTTGGGTGGTTCATGGTGCTCATGTCCATCCCTTGGGTGGGTTTATGGTGCTCATGTCCATCCCTTGGGTGGGTTCATGATCATGTCCATCTGTTCAGTGGGTTCATGGTGCTCACCTCCACCACTCAGGATGGATTTATGATCATGTCCATCCCTTGGGTGGTTCATGGTGCTCATGTCCACCCTTGGGTGGGTTTGTGGTGCTCATGTCCATCCCTTGGGTGGTTCATGGTGCTCATGTCCATCCCTTGGGAGGGTTTATGGTGCTCATGTCCATCCCTTGGGTGGGTTTATGATCATGTCCATCCCTTGGGTGGTTCATGGTGCTCATGTCCATCCCTTGGGTGGGTTCATGGTGTTCATGTCCACCCTTGGGTGGGTTTGTGGTGCTCATGTCCATCCCTTGGGTGGTTCATGGTGCTCATGTCCATCCCTTGGGAGGGTTTATGGTGCTCATGTCCATCCCTTGGGTGGGTTTATGATCATGTCCATCCCTTGGGTGGTTCATGGTGCTCATGTCCATCCCTTGGGAGGGTTTATGGTGCTCATGTCCATCCCTTGGGTGGGTTTATGATCATGTCCATCCCTTGGGTGGATTGATGATCATGTCCATCTGTTCAGTGGGTTCATGGTGCTCACCTCCACCACTCAGGATGGATTTATGATCATGTCCATCCCTTGGGTGGTTCATGGTGCTCATGTCCATCCCTTGGGAAGGTTTATGGTGCTCACCTCCACCACTCAGGATGGATTTGCCCCATTGCTGTTGATTTTGCACAGACCCAGCTGCCCCCAGAACCCCTCCCAGCCCAGAGTGGCTGCCTGGGAGCTGCTCCTCTCAGGCCCTTGGTGGCTCCCAGCCTTTCTCCACGGGCAGGGCGTGTCCCAGGACACAGATCCCTCTGGTGGCCCAGAGCCAGCCCTGGAGCTCTGTCCCATCAGGCCAGGAGTGTCACCTCAGTGTCACCTCAGCGTCACCTCAGTGTCACCTCAGCTGGCCTTGCATCACCATGCATTCCTCACCTGCCCAGGTGTCACCACAGAGCCAGGGATCTGCACCACGTGGCCCTGCCCTGGGGACAATGTGACACCCGCGTCACCAAACGTCCCCAGACACCTCAGATGTCCCCAGGAGGAGCTCTGGGCCACGGGACACACCGGGAGCGTGTGGGTGTCACCTCGGTGTGACTCTGCCTCACCTCCCTCCCTCCTGTTCATCTCCCTGCAGAGAAACGAGATCCTGAGGCTTGAGGTGGAGTTCAGCCAGGCTCAGACCTTGGGGTTTATCCTGAATCCTTAAGATGAGTTTAACAAGGCTCAGACCTGGGGTTTTATCCTTAATATTTAGGTTGGATTCCACAAGGTTCAGACCTTGGGTTTTATTCTGAATCTTTGAGTTCAACCAGGCTCAGACTTTGGGTTTTATCCTGAATCTTTGACTTCAACAAGGCTCAGATCTTGGAATTTATCCTGAATATTTAGGTTGGGTTCAACAAGGCTCAGACCTTGGAATTTATCCTGAATCTTTGAGTTCAACAAGGCTCAGACCTTGGATTTTATTCTGAATATTTAGGTGGAGTTCAACCAGGCTCAGACCTTGGGTTTTATCCTGAATCTTTGAGTTTAACAAGGGTCAGACCTTGGGATTTATCCTGAATCTTCAGGTTGAGTTCAACAAGGCTCAGACCTTGGGTTTTATTCTGAATCTATAGTTTGAGTTTAACAAGGCTCAGACCTTGGGTTTTATTCTGAATCTTTGAGTTCAACCAGGCTCAGACTTTGGATTTTATCCTGAATATTTAGTTTGAGTTCAACAAGGCTCAGACCGTGGGTTTTATCCTGAATTTTTGAGTTTAACAAGGCTCAGACCTTGGCATTTATCCTGAATCTTCAGGTTGTGTTTAACAAGGCTCAGACCTTGGGTTTTATCCTGAATATTTAGGTCAAGTTCAACAAGGCTCAGACCTTGGAATTTATCCTGAATCTTTGAGTTCAACAAGGTTCAGACCTTGGGTTTTATCCTGAATCTTTGAGTTCAACAAGGTTCAGACCTTGGGGTTTATCCTGAATCCTTAAGTTGAGTTTAACAAGGCTCAGACCTTGGGTTTTATCCTGAGTCTTTGAGTTCAACAAGGCTCAGACCTTGGGTTTTATTCTGAATTTTTGAGTTTAACAAGGCTCAGACCTTGGGGTTTATCCTGAATCTTTAACAAGGCTCAGACCTTGGGTTTATCCTGAATCCTTGAGTTTAACAAAGCTCAGACCTTGGGTTTTATCCTGAATATTTGAGTTCAACAAAGCTCAGACCTTGGATTTTATCCTGAGTCTTTGAGTTCAACAAGGCTCAGACCTTGGGTTTTATCCTGAATATTTAGTTTGAGTTCAACAAGGCTCAGACCTTGGGTTTTATCCTGAATTTTTGAGTTCAACAAGGCTCAGACTTTGGGTTTTATCCTGAATCTTTGAGTTTAACAAGGCTCAGACTTTGGGTTTTATCCTGAATTTTTGAGTTTAACAAGGCTCAGACCTTGGGTTTTATTCTGAATCTTTGAGTTCAACAAGGCTCAGACCTTGGGTTTTATCCTGAATATTTAGGTTGAGTTCAACAAGGCTCAGACCTTGGGGTTTATTCTGAATATTTAGGTTGAGTTTAACAAGGCTCAAGCCTTGGGTTTTATCCTGAATATTTAGGTTGAGTTTAACAAAGCTCAGACCTTGGGTTTTATCCTGAATCTTTGAGTTTAACAAGGCTCAGACCTTGGAATTTATCCTGAATCTTTGAGTTCAACAAGGCTCAGACCTCGGGTTTTATCCTGAATCTTTGAGTTCAACAAGGCTCAGACCTTGGAATTTATCCTGAATCTTTGAGTTTAACAAGGCTCAGACCTTGGGTTTATCCTGAATATTTAGGTTGAGTTTAACAAGGCTCAGACCTTGGGTTTTATCCTCAATATTTAGGTGGAGTTCAACAAGGCTCAGACCTTGGGTTTCATCCTGAATCTTTAACAAGGCTCAGACCTTGCGTTTTATCCTGAATCTTTGAGTTTAACCAGGCTCAGACCTTGGGTTTTATCCTGAATTTTTGAGTTGAGTTCAACAAGGCTCAGACCTTGGGGTTTATTCTGAATTTTTGAGTTTAACAAGGCTCAGACCTTGGGTTTTATCCTCAATATTTAGGTCCAGTTCAACAAGGCTCAGACTTTGGAATTTATCCTGAATCCTTAAGATGAGTTTAACAAGGCTCAGACCTTGGGTTTTATCCTGAATCTTTATATTGAGTTCAACAAGGCTCAGACCTTGGGTTTTATTCTGAATGTAAAGTTGAGTTTAACAAGGCTCAGACCTTGGGTTTTATCCTGAATATTTAGGTGGAATTTAACAAGGCTGAGACCTCGGGTTTTATCCTGAATCTTTGAGTTCAACAAGGCTCAGACCTTGGGTTTTATCCTGAATCTTTGAGTTCAACAAGGCTCAGACCTTGGGTTTTATCCTGAATATTTAGTTTGAGTTCAACAAGGCTCAGACCTTGGGTTTATCCTGAATCTTTGAGTTTAACAAGGCTCAGACCTTGGGTTTTATCCTGAATCTTTGAGTTTAACAAGGCTCAGACCTTGGGTTTTATCCTGAGTCTTTAACAAGGCTCAGACCTTGGGTTTTATTCTGAATCCTTGAGTTTAACAAGGCTCAGACTTTGGGTTTTATCCTGAATCTTTGACTTCAACAAGGCTCAGATCTTGGAATTTATCCTGAATATTTAGGTTGGGTTCAACAAGGCTCAAACCTTGGAATTTATCCTGAATCTTTGAGTTCAACAAGGCTCAGACCTTGGATTTTATTCTGAATATTTAGGTGGAGTTCAACCAGGCTCAGACCTTGGGTTTTAACCTGAATATTTAGGTGGAGTTCAACCAGGCTCAGACTTTGGGTTTTATCCTGAATATTTAGGTTGAGTTTAACAAGGCTCAGACTTGGATTTTATCCTGAATCTTTAAGATGAGTTTAACAAGGCTCAGACCTTGGGTTTTATCCTGAATCCTTGAGTTTAACAAGGCTCAGACCTTGGGTTTTATCCTGAATATTTAGGTCAAGTTTAACAAGGCTCAGACTTTGGGTTTATCCTGAATCTTTGAGTTTAACAAGGCTCAGACCTTGGGTTTTATCCTGAATCTTTGAGTTCAACAAGGCTCAGACCTTGGGTTTTATCCTCAATATTTAGGTTGAGTTCAACAAGGCTCAGACCTTGGGTTTTATCCTGAGTCTTTGAGTTCAACAAGGCTCAGACCTTGGGTTTTATTCTGAATATTTAGGTGGAGTTAAACAAGGCTCAGACCTTAGGGTTTATCCTGAATATTTGAGTTTAACAAGGCTCAGACCTTGGATTTTATTCTGAATATTTAGGT
Source organism: Zonotrichia albicollis (assembly GCF_047830755.1). Taxonomy (NCBI): domain Eukaryota; kingdom Metazoa; phylum Chordata; class Aves; order Passeriformes; family Passerellidae; genus Zonotrichia; species Zonotrichia albicollis. The sequence continues at coordinate 1,846,776 of NC_133822.1, read as the reverse complement.
TGGGTTTAACAAGGCTCAGACCTTGGGTTTTATCCTTAATATTTAGTTTGAGTTTAACAAGGCTCAGACCTTGGGGTTTATTCTGAATCCTTGAGTTCAACCAGGCTCAGACCTTGGGTTTTATCCTGAATCTAAAGTTGAGTTCAACCAGGATCAGACCTTGGGTTTTATCCTGAAAATTTAGGTGGAATTCAACAAGGCTCAGACCTTGGGTTTATCCTGAATCTTTGAGTTCAACAAGGCTCAGACCTTGGGTTTTATCCTGAATATTTAGTTTGAGTTCAACAAGGCTCAGACCTTGGAATTTATCCTGAATCTTTGAGTTCAACCAGGCTCAGACCTTGGGGTTTATCCTGAATCTTTAGGTGGAGTTTAACAAAGTTCAGACCATAGATTTTATCCTGAATCTTTGAGTCTAACAAGGCTCAGACCTTGGGTTTTATCCTGAATCCTTAAGATGAGTTCAACAAGGCTCAGACCTTGGGTTTTATTCTGAATCTAAAGTTGAGTTCAACCAGGATCAGACCTTGGGTTTTATCCTGAAAATTTAGGTGGAATTTAACAAGGCTCAGACCTTGGGTTTCATCCTGAATCTAAAGTTGAGTTCAACCAGGCTCAGACCTTGGGTTTCATCCTGAATCTTTAACAAGGCTCAGACCTTGGGTTTGATCCTGAGTCTTTGAGTTCAACCAGGCTCAGACTTTGGGGTTTATTCCGAATCTTTGAGTTCAACAAGGCTCAGACCTTGGGTTTTATTCTGAATCCTTAAGTTGAGTTTAACAAGGCTCAGACCTTGGGTTTGATCCTGAATCTTTGACTTTAACAAGGCTCAGACCTTGGGTTTTATCCTCAATATTTAGGTTGAGTTTAACAAGGCTCAGGCCTTGGGTTTTATTCTGAATCCTTGAGTTTAACAAGGTTCGGACCTTGGGGTTTATCCTGAATCTTTGAGTTCAGCAAGGCTCAGACCTTGGATTTTATCCTGAATCTAAAGTCAAGTTCAACAAGGCTCAGACCTTGGGTTTTATCCTGAATCTTTGAGTTTAACAAGGCTCAGACCTTGGGTTTTATCCTGAATATTTAGGTTGAGTTCAACAAGGCTCAGACCTTGGGTTTTATCCTGAATCTTTGAGTTTAACAAGGCTCAGACCTCGGGTTTTATTCTGAATATTTAGGTTGGGTTTAACAAGGCTCAGACCTTGGAATTTATCCTGAATTTTTGAGTTCAACAGGGCTCAGACCTTGGGTTTGATCCTGAATCTTTGAGTCTAACAACGCTCAGACCTTGGGTTTTATCCTGAATCCTTAAACTGAGTTTAACAAGGCTCAGACCTTGAGTTTTATCCTCAATATTTAGGTCGAGTTTAACAAGGCTTGGACCGTGCATTTTAGGAGAAATGGGTTTGATACTTTCTAAAAAAAGATCAGTTCAAGGCAGGCTCTGTGTGCTCCTCCCCAGAGTCAGCGTCACTTTGGTGGTAAAAATAGCAGATTTTAGTAATCCAGGAAAGCATTTTTGTGTCTGGAAGAGTCACAGCCTGTCCCGTCAGCAAGGGGAGACTCAGTGTATCCTGAATTTCTGCGAATCCTCAGCGTGCTGGCCTTGCATGGCAGAGGTTAAGTGGCTGCAGATTTGCTGAGAGAAGCAAACAAAGCCAAAAATCAAAAATCCAAGGGAGGGGACAGCAGGATTTTCCTTTTTCTCCTCCTCCTCAACTCTGCTAAACGCTGTTTGCAAACCTGCTGCTGGAACCCACCCCAAATTTCTCCCCCTTGAAGCAGCACAAACCAACTTGAGTTTATTTTTACCAGCCCAAGAAAGTTTTTATTTCTTCAGCAGTGCCAGGAAATAAAGGGAGCTGAAGAAACAAACAGAAAATGCAGAGCAGCTCCAGCCGGGCCTGCCGAGACAGGCCAGCCCACAGCGCTGCCAGCACGGCTTTAACTCAGAGCAGACTTTAAAGCACAGGTCTAGACAAGAATTAATATTTTTTTAAACATTTTGCAGCAGCAAAGGTTTTATATGCTCCAGTGTTGGCAAGGAGAGCAGCTGTTAACAGGAGGTTGTCCCACCACGCTGCGAGTGCCAGGAAAAAACACTAAAAATGGGGAAAAAAAGCAAATATAGGCTTGGCTCTGCCCTCCTTGCAGCAGAGCCTCTTGGAGATTCTCGTTTTTCACAGAATCCCAGGATGGGTGAGGTTGGGAAGGACCCCAGTGGGTCACTGGTCCCACTCTCTGCTCCAGCAGGGCCATCCCAGGGCACAGGGAAGTGTCTGGGAATGTCCCCAGGGAGGGAATTCCAGCCCCACTCTGGGCTCTGTGCCCGTGGATCCCCATGGATGGGTTCTGTGCCCACGGATCCCCATGGATGGGCACCTGTGCCCGTGGATCCCCATGGATGGGCACCTGTGCCCATGGATCCCCATGGATGGGCTCTGTGCCCATGGATCCCCATGGATGGGCACCTGTGCCCATGGATCCCCATGGATGGGCTCTGTGCCCATGGATCCCCATGGATGGGCACCTGTGCCCATGGATCCCCATGGATGGGCTCTGTGCCCATGGATCCCCATGGATGGGCTCTGTGCCCATGGATGGGCTCTGTGCCCATGGATGGGCTCTGTGCCCGTGGATCCCCATGGATGGGCTCTGTGCCCATGGATGGGCTCTGTGCCCGTGGATCCCCATGGATGGGCTCTGTGCCCATGGATCCCCATGGATGGCTCTGTGCCCATGGATGGGTCCCTCAGCCCATGGATCCCCATGGATGGGCCCCTGTGCCCATGGATCCCCATGGATGGGCTCTGTGCCCATGGATCCCCATGGACGGGCTCTGTGCCCATGGATCCCCATGGATGGGCACCTGTGCCCACGGATCCCCATGGATGGGCTCTGTGCCCATGGATCCCCATGGATGGGCTCTGTGCCCATGGATGGGCTCTGTGCCCATGGATCCCCATGGATGGGCACCTGTGCCCATGGATCCCCATGGATGGGCACCTGTGCCCACGGATCCCCATGGATGGGCTCTGTGCCCATGGATGGGCTCTGTGCCCACAGATCCCCATGGATGGGTTCTGTGCCCATGGATCCCCATGGATGGGCTCTGTGCCCACGGATCCCCATGGATGGGCTCTGTGCCCATGGATGGGCTCTGTGCCCACTGATCCCCCATGGATGGGCTCTGTGCCCGTGGATCCCCATGGATGGGCTCTGTGCCCATGGATCCCCAGGGATGGGCACCTGTGCCCATGGATACCCATGGATGGGCTCTGTGCCCATGGATCCCCATGGATGGGCTCCGTGCCCGTGGATCCCCATGGATGGGCTCCTGTGCCCATGGATGGGCTCTGTGCCCATGGATCCCCATAGATGGGCTCTGTGCCCATGGATGGGCTCTGTGCCCACGGATCCCCATGGATGGGTTCTGTGCCCATGGATGGGCTCTGTGCCCGTGGATGGGCTCTGTGCCCATGGATGGGTCCCTGTGCCCATGGATGGGCTCTGTGCCCATGGATCCCCATGGATGGGTCCCTGTGCCCGTGGATGGGCTCTGTGCCCATGGATCCCCATGGATGGGCTCTGTGCCCATGGATCCCCCATGGATGGGCTCTGTGCCCATGGATGGGCTCTGTGCCCACGGATCCCCATGGATGGGTTCTGTGCCCATGGATGGGCTCTGTGCCCACGGATGGGCTCTGTGCCCGTGGATCCCCATGGATGGGCTCTGTGCCCATGGATGGGCTCTGTGCCCGTGGATGGGCTCTGTGCCCGTGGATCCCCATGGATGGGCTCTGTGCCCGTGGATCCCCATGGATGGGCTCTGTGCCCATGGATGGGCTCTGTGCCCGTGGATCCCCATGGATGGGCTCTGTGCCCATGGATGGGCTCTGTGCCCGTGGATCCCCATGGATGGGCTCTGTGCCCATGGATGGCTCTGTGCCATGGATCCCCATGGATGGGCTCTGTGCCCATGGATGGCTCTGTGCCATGGATCCCCATGGATGGGCTCTGTGCCCGTGGATCCCCATGGATGGGCTCTGTGCCCGTGGATGGGCTCTGTGCCCATGGATCCCCAGGGATGGGCTCTGTGCCCATGGATGGGCTCTGTGCCCGTGGATGGGTCCCTGTGCCCATGGATCCCCAGGGATGGGCTCTGTGCCCATGGATGGGCTCTGTGCCCATGGATGGGCTCTGTGCCCATGGATCCCCATGGATGGGCTCTGTGCCCGTGGATCCCCATGGATGGGCTCTGTGCCCGTGGATGGGCTCTGTGCCCATGGATCCCCAGGGATGGGCTCTGTGCCCATGGATGGGCTCTGTGCCCACGGATCCCCATGGATGGGCTCTGTGCCCATGGATCCCCATGGATGGGCTCTGTGCCCATGGATGGGCTCTGTGCCTTTGGATCCCCAGGGATGGGCTCTGTGCCCACGGATGGGCTCTGTGCCCACGGATCCCCCGTGGATGGCTCTCTTAGCCGTGTCCCCCTGCCCTGAGCAGCCCCAGCCCCCTCAGCCTCCCCCGGGCACGGAGCTGCTGCAGGCCCTGGGCCATCCTCACATCCCTCCTGTGGCCCTGCCCCAGCAGCTGCAGCTCCCTCCTGCCCTGAGGTGCCCACAGCTGCACACAGCACTCAGAGGAACGAGCAGGAGCAATTTTTGGGAGAATTTTTTGGGAGAGTTCTGGAAGGATTTGGGGCTCCGGGAGGGTCCGCAGTGCCCGGGCAATGAAGGGGGCGTGGCTTGTCCTGCAGGGGGGCGTGGTTTTATGCGCTGGCCCCGCCCCCTGCGGTGAGGTCGCGGGTGCGGCGCGCGGCGGGCGCAGAGCGCGATGAGCGCGGGCTGAGGGAGGGTCGGGGGTCCCGCCGCCATGGTGGCGCACGACGAGCTCGGTGGGCTTCTGCCCATCAAAAGGACTATCCGGGTCATCGACGCGCAGAACCAGCACTTCAGGGAGCAGGAGGTGAGCGGAGCAGGGGCTGGAGAGGGGGAGAAATGGGGTTTAGTTGAGGGGAGAGTGGGGAGAGGGATCCTCCTCAGCTTCCCGCTCTCCGCGTCTGAGGGGAGGGGGCGAGCCGGGCAGAGCGCGGGGTAGCCAGCGGTTTAAAAAACTCTCTCTTTCTATATATATATACGTTTAAGTTAATCTCTCTGTGTACGTATATTTTATATATGTGTGTGTCTATATATATGTATGTGTGCGGTATATTTAAGCTCATAGTCCCCAAAGAGTGGGATCAGGCAGCCACAACCGATGTAGGCGCCTCACCCACCCATTTATAAACTGTTTATATGTTTAAGTCCATGTATATGTACATATCTTTTTTATATGCTTTTTATATACATGTATATACGTTACAGATAGATCTGTATTTAAGGTCATAGCCCCAAAGAGCGAGCTAAAACCAATCTCGGTGCCTCACCTGACCCCGCTCCCCCCAGGTGGCTTTTCATTAAAAATTCCCCTGTTCTCATTTAAAAATCGCCCGTTTCCATTATAAAATCGCCTGTCTCTCAGCGCTCTTTCCACTGACAGGATTTTTCCTAATTAGGTGCTTATTTGCTGCTTAAACCTTAGCGAAGCCCCCGGTGGGGTTGGTCGGCTTTGCGGGCAGGTGTGTTCGCTGGCAGTATTGTTGTTTTAATCGCGTGTTGTTATGCAGATGCAATAATTGCGCTCCTCGGAGGTGTTCCCGAGCCTCCTGCTGCGACAGGAGCAAAAGTTCAGCAGCCAGGTAGGGCCCGGCTGCCCTGGGCTGGGTTTATTGCTCAGATTAGTGGCGAGATGAGCTGGAAAAGTTTAAAGAAAAAAAAAAAAAAAAAATAGGCGTCTCCAGACATGGCTGGGGTTTGAGGGCTCAGCGCCGAGTCACCAACCTCAGCAAATGCCGGCTTTGCAACAGCCAAACTTGGGCAATCCCATTGTGCAAAAGGGAAACCAGATGTTGGGGGAGAAATAACAGAAACCAGAGCTCTGGGAGGGGACTAAATCGCCTCGAATTGTGAATTTTGGAGTGAGCCAACACTTCTGTCTGAGCTGGTTTGGTCGGGAGTATGGGCGCTGTTGGATTTGGGAAAACTCTGATTGTTCATCGTGAGGCTCTGCGTGTGAATCTCCCATGGAGGTGCTCAGGTGGTTGGTGATTTCTGGCAGGAATTACTCAGGCTGCTGACTAAAATCCCTTTTTTGCTGAATTGGCTCGGCAGGAAGAGTTTCTGTCACGCGTGGTTTTGCCATTGCTCACCGTGTTGTGTGGAGCCGTGTGCGGCACGTAGGAATCGCACTCGAGCAAGGGATCCTCGTAAAAACCACTAATTATTACCCAGCACGGGGGAAAGGTTGTGGGCGTGCTGCTGAAGGAAAAAAAAAAAACCTTGCTCAAAAGTAATGCCTGGTTCTCTTTCCAGCAAGGTGCAATCTTTTCAGGAGTTAACCTGCACTTAGGAGCACTTGAAGGAATTTCAGGGGTGTGAAACCTCGCCTGGCACAAAATTACCTTTAGTGATGTGTTAATTCAGTTTAATAAAGAGTTCTCTGGGAAAATTATATCTCCTGATGGAGCTGTTGACCCCATTGGGGTTTTAATTATTCGCGAGTGCTGTAACACCCCTGGATCGTTACAGAAACCTCGCAGACTTTGTTGTAATCCGGCTCCTGTAAGGAAGGCGGCGCGGAGACAGGAGAGTCATTGTTGGCGAGCACAGAGCTATAAAAAACCCTGGCGAGCCCGAGTTATCCGCAGCACGAACCGCCCGGCTCTCGGCTTACACCGGGCAGCCTCACCCGGCCCCAGCCCGGCTCAGCTTCCAGGGCTTGATTTTCCTCCTCCTGCTCTGGATCAAACGATCCTCGCGAGGAGAACAACAACCAGATGGGTTTTTTTGGCAGCCGGGCTGTGTCTGAGGAGCGCTCAGACACAAAGTGGGAATTTTTATTTTATTTTTTTTTTTTTTTAAGAGAGGAGGAATGGCGTTTGCTGAGGCGAGCTCAGGAATTCCTGCTGCCAGCCCTGGGGCACGGGCACGTGTCGCAGATGTGCAGGGACGGCATTCCCACATTCCCGCATTCCCGGCGCTGTCACTGGATCTCTGCGGCGCTGACCCCTCGCCAGTGACCTGCTGGAGCCTCGAGGTTTCTCGCTTTTCCTTGGCAGTGTCACATTTTGCTTTTCCAGGCTATTTTTATCCCTGGCCTTGCCGGAGCCGTGGGTGGCTTTGTGGCCGCGTCTTGCCTGATTCACTCCTGCACTTTGTTAAGCTTCTCTAGGTCCCTTTATTTATCCTCCTGCACTGATAGATGATTTTCTAGAAGTAAACACCTCCCTTTCTTCCACTCAGAAACATCTGTAACGCATTAAACCTTCCTTGTTGTGAGTCTGGCCTGGCTACCCAACCTTTCCCTGTCTGGAGTCAGTGAGTGGAGGAGTTCCTGCTGTCCCACTTGGAGTTCCTGGTGTCCCACTTAAACCCAGCTGAGGATCCCATGATCGAGGACACTTCCACAGCTTTTCTCCGTGTTTACGGTGCCCTCCTAACTCTGCCATTCCCCAATCGTTTATAGCGCAGCTTTGTGCCGTGCCAAGAGCTCTTTACTTCCTGCACGGCTCATAAATTGTTTCTTTTCATGTTTTCCCCCCCTGCAAGTTTGAAGGCTGAGCTCAGGGTGAGCTCACCTCCTCCTCCTCCTCCTCCTCCTCCTCCTCCTGCATTGCCCAACGCCGCGTGTGGGCAGGGCCGCCGCTGGGCTCGGGTTGCTGAAATCAGATCTTACACACACACACACGTAGCTTTTGTGCTCCTTCATGACTGGAATCCAGCTCTGGGTGTTCCTCCTATTCCTCTTTTTATTTATTTATTTATTTATTTATTTATTTAAGTTTTGTTTTCAACATTTGTCACTTCTGAGCGAAGGGTTTGGCCACGGAGCTGGGCTGGGAATGGAAACAGCGCAGAGTTTTTGAAAGAGTACAAATCCAACAATAATTCACCAATTTTAACCGAGATGAACCCAAACCAGGCTGCTCTGCTTCCCTGTCCTGGTGAGAGCTTGGTGCTGAGCATCTCCTGAGGATGAGTCAGCCCAGCCCCATGCCAGTTGTTGGCAGTGCCAGGACAATCCTGCCGCCATTTCCAGCCTTACCTGGGAGCCCAGCTCTGCCCACTTCCCCCTGCCCAGCCCTCCCCACACTACGGTTTGGATGTCAAACACCTCGAGTTGCCAGCAGAATGTTCAAAGCTGAAGCAGCAGGAGCTTTCCAGGGGCGTTTCCTCTTTTTTGGGTCGGGCCAGATCCCTCCGGGCAGGGATTAGCGGTGGGGAAAAGCAGAAGCTCCAGCTTTCAAATCTAAACAACGTGTAAGAAAAATTGCAGTGGTTGCAGGGGGTGGGGGAGAGCAGCAGGAGGAGGAAACTGTGCAAAGTGAAGGATTTCAGCTTTATCTGTGTGCGTGTCCCTCGCAGGAACGTTCAGCTTGTGGTTGTTTGCTGCTTGTTCAAGGAGCTGCCCAGGGCCCCCAGTGCTGCCCTGCTCTCCGAAATAAAATGGAAAAACACATTCTTGCTGCAGAGGAAAAGATGAGAAAATGGAGAAGCACATCCCAGCTCCATCTTTAGCTGCCACAGAGTGTCAGAAAACACTTTAATCTATTTCTGTTCAAAGCATAACAGTCCCTGCTGGAGCCCTATTTTGAATTCTCGCTGATGTTCTCTCACCTCTTTTAACACTGGGCAAAAACCTCTGCAGTTTAATTGCAGCCTTAAAGTTCAGACAAATATTTATAGCCTTGAAAGATGAATGGCTGCTTCCAAACGCTCTCCTTGCTGTGTTTGCCACTCCTTAAGTGGGTTTATGCTTTTGGAAGCTGCCTGAGAAATTTCCGAGGGAGGCACAGCCAGGACAATTTGTTCTCTGCTCGCTTTGCAGGAGCCAAGCACGAAACGGGTCCGGCCTTTGGCACGAGTCACCTCCCTGGCCAACCTGATCTCCCCCGTCAGAAATGGGGCCGTTCGGCGCTTTGGGCAGACAATCCAGGTAAAAACAGGGCAAAACTTGCAGATTTGGATAAAGGGTTGCTTGTATGGGGTGAAAACCCTATGGGGATTATGGAGATTTGGGATCTGTGTGAGCTTTAGCACGAGTCACCTTCCTGTCCAGCCTGATGTCCCCTGTCAGAAATGGGGCAATTCAGCACTTTGGGCAGACAATCCAGGTAAAAACACAGCAAAACTTGGAGATTTGGGCAAGGGATTGGTGGGATGAGGTGGAACAGGCACCCCATGGGATTTGGGGCATCTCTTGGTGCTCTGTGTGAGAATCTCCTTCCTGGCCAGCCTGATCTCCCCTGTCAGAAATGAGGCAGTTCAGCACTTTGGGCAAACAATCCAGGTAAAAAACCGGGCAAAACTTGGAGATTTGGATAAAGGATTGCTTGGATGGGGTGAAAACCCCACAGGAGTTTGGGGTGTCTCTTGGAGCTCTGTGTGAGAGTCACCTCCCTGGCCAACCTGATCTCCCCCGTCAGAAATGGGGCAGTTTGATGCTTTGGGCAGACAATCCAGGTAAAAAACACAACAAAACCTGGAGATTTATTGGTGGGATGGGGTGGAACAGGGGTTTGGGGCATTTCCTGGTGCTCTGTGTGAGCTTTAGCACGAGTCACCTCCCTGGCCAACCTGATGTCCCCTGTCAGAAATGGGGCAGTTTGATGCTTTAGGCAGACAATCCAGGTAAAAACACAGCAAAACTTGCAGATCTGGATAAAGGATTGCTTGGATGGGGTGAAAACCCTATGGGGATTTGGGGTGTCTCTTGGAGCTCTGTGTGAGCTTTAGCACGAGTCACCTCCCTGGCCAGCCTGATCTCCCCTGTCAGAAATGGGGCAGTTTGATGCTTTGGGCAAACAATCCAGGTAAAAACAGGACAAAACCTGGAGATTTATTGGTGGGATGGGGTGAAAATCCCATGGGGATTTGGGGTGTCTCTTGGTGCTCTGTGTGAGAGTCACCTCCCTGGCCAGCCTGATCTCCCCCGTCAGAAATGGGGCCGTTCGGCGCTTTGGGCAGACAATCCAGGTAAAAACAGGGCAAAACCTGGAGATTTATTGGTGGGATGGGGTGGAACAGGCACCCTGTGGGGTTTGGGGCATCTCTTAGAGGTCTATGTGAGAGTCACCTCCCTGGCCAGCCTGATGTCCCCTCTCAGAAATTAGGCAGTTCCATGCTTTGGGCAGACAATCCAGGTAAAAAAAAGGGCAAAACTGGGAGATTTGGGCAAAGGATTGCTTGGATGGGGTGAAAACCCCATGGGGGTTTGGGGTGTCTCTTGGTGCTCTGTGTGAGCTTTAGCACGAGTCACCTCCCTGGCCAGCCTGATGTCTCCTGTCAGAAATGGGGCAGTTCAGCACTTCGGGCAAACAATCCAGGTAAAAACACAGCAAAACCTGGAGATTTGGGCAAGGAATTGCTTGGATGAGGTGGAACAGGCACCTTGTGGGGTTTTGGGGCATTTCTTGGTGCTCTGTGTGAGAATCTCCTTCCTGGCCCACCTGATCTCCCCTGTCAGAAATGGGGCAGTTTGATGCTTTGGGCAGACAATCCAGGTAAAAACACAGCAAAACCTGGAGATTTATTGATGGGATGGGTGGAACAGGCACCCCATGGGATTTTGGGGCATCTCTTGGAGCTCTGTGTGAGAGTCACCTCCCTGGCCAACCTGATCTCCCCCGTCAGAAATGAGGCAGTTTGATGCTTTGGCCAGACAATCCAGGTAAAAACACAGCAAAACCTGCAGATTTGGATAAAGGATTGCTTGGATGGGGTGAAAACCCCATGGGGGTTTGGGGTGTCTCTTGGAGCTCTGTGTGAGCTTTAGCACGAGTCACCTCCCTGGCCAGCCTGATGTCCCCTGTCAGAAATGGGGCAGTTTGACACTTTCAGTGCAGTCAGGGTCAGTGATAGGGCCAGTATGAACAGGATTATATTTATTACTCTTCTCTGGGCTTAAACCACATTCTAAGGATTGGAAGTCGATTGTAATTAATATACTAGGAGAGTAAGATCCTCATCAGCAGATAGAAATGTAGAGGAATAACCATAGGACATTATGAGGTGTCAGTATCAGGCAACTGCTTCAAATCCAAAGTGGTGCTTTGATGTGAAGTGGTGCTTAATTAGGTGTACAATCCATGTCCAAACCAGGTAAAAACACAGCAAAACTTGGAGATTTGGGCAAGGGATTGGTGGGATGAGGTGGAACAGGGGTTTGGGGCATTTCCTGGAGCTCTGTGTGAGCTTTAGCACAAGTCACCTTCCTGGCCAACCTGATGTCCCCTGTCAGAAATGGGGCAGTTTAGTGCTTTGGGCAGACAATCCAGGTAAAAACACAGCAAAACTTGGAGATTTGGGCAAGGCATTGCTTGGATGAGGTGGAACAGGCACCTTGTGGGATTTTGGGGCATCTCTTGGAGCTGTGTGTGAGAATCTCCTTCCTGGCCCACCTGATGTCCCCTGTCAGAAATGGGGCAGTTTGATCTTTGGCCAGACAATCCAGGTAAAAACAGGACAAAACTTGGAGATTTATTGGTGGGATGGGGTGGAACAGGGATTTGGGGCATTTCCTGGAGCTCTGTGTGAGCTTTAGCACGAGTCACCTTCCTTGCCAACCTGATGTCCCCTGTCAGAAATGGGGCAGTTTGATGCTTTGGGCAAACAATCCAGGTAAAAACACAACAAAACCTGGAGATTTGGATAAAGGATTGCTTGGATGGGGTGAAAACCCCACAGGGGTTTGGGGTGTCTCTTGGAGCTCTGTGTGAGAGTCACCTCCCTGGCCAACCTGATCTCCCCCGTCAGAAATGGGGCAGTTTGATGCTTTGGGCAGACAATCCAGGTAAAAACACAACAAAACTTGGAGATTTATTGGTGGGATGGGGTGGAACAGGGGTTTGGGGCATTTCCTGGTGCTCTGTGTGAGCTTTAGCACGAGTCACCTCCCTGGCCAACCTGATGTCCCCTGTCAGAAATGGGGCAGTTTGATGCTTTAGGCAGACAATCCAGGTAAAAACACAACAAAACTTGGAGATTTGGGCAAAGGATTGCTTGGATGGGGTGAAAACCCTATGGGGGTTTGGGGTGTCTCTTGGTGCTCTATGTGAGAGTCACCTCCCTGGCCAACCTGATCTCCCCCGTCAGAAATGGGGCCGTTCGGCGCTTTGGGCAGACAATCCAGGTAAAAACACAGCAAAACCTGGAGATTTATTGGTGGGATGGGGTGGAACAGGGGTTTGGGGCATTTCCTGGTGCTCTGTGTGAGCTTTAGCACGAGTCACCTCCCTGGCCAGCCTGATCTCTCCTGCCAGAAATGGGGCAGTTCAGCACTTTGAGCAGACAATCCAGGTAAAAACACAGCAAAACTTGCAGATTTGGATAAAGGATTGCTTGGATGGGGTGAAAACCCCACGGGGGTTTGGGGCATTTCCTGGAGCTCTGTGTGAGCTTTAGCTCGAGTCACCTCCCTGGCCAGCCTGATCTCCTCTGTCAGAAATGGGGCAATTCATCACTTTGGGCAGACAATCCAGGTAAAAACACAACAAAACCTGAAGATTTATTGGTGGGATGGGGTGGAACAGGCACGCTGTGGGGTTTTGGGGCATCTCTTGGAGCTGTGTGTGAGAGTCACCTCCCTGGCCCACCTGATGTCCCCTGTCAGAAATGGGGCAGTTCAGCACTTTGGGCAGACAATCCAGGTAAAAACAGGACAAAACCTGGAGATTTGGGCAAGGGATTGGTGGGATGGGGTGGAACAGGGGTTTGGGGCATTTCCTGGTGCTCTGTGTGAGCTTTGGCACGAGTCACCTCCCTGGCCAGCCTGATGTCCCCTGTCAGAAATGGGACAATTCAGCACTTTGGGCAAACAGTCCAGGTAAAAACACAGCAAAACCTGCAGATTTGGAAAAAGGATTGCTTGGATGGGGTGAAAACCCCATGGGGGTTTGGGGTGTCTCTTGGAGCTCTGTGTGAGAATCTCCTGCCTGGCCCACCTGATCTCCCCCGTCAGAAATGGGGCAGTTCAGCGCTTTGGGCAGACAATCCAGGTAAAAACACAACAAAACCTGCAAATTTGGATAAAGGATTGCTTGGATGGGGTGAAAACCCCACAGGAGTTTGGGGTGTCTCTTGGAGCTCTGTGTGAGCTTTAGCACGAGTCACCTCCCTGGCCAGCCTGATGTCCCCTCTCAGAAATGGGGCAGTTCAGCACTTTGGGCAGACAATCCAGGTAAAAACCTGCAAATTTGGGCAAGGGATTGGTGGGATGAGGTGGAACAGGCACCCCATGGGATTTTGGGGCATCTCTTGGTGCTCTGTGTGAGAATCTCCTTCCTGGTCAGCCTGATGTCCCCTCTCAGAAATGAGGCAGTTCAGCACTTTGGGCAAACAATCCAGGTAAAAACACAACAAAACCTGCAGATTTGGATAAAGGATTGCTTGGATGGGGTGGAACAGGCACCCTGTGTGGTTTTAGGGTGTCTCTTGGTGCTCTGTGTGATCTTTCTTGGGGCTGGCAGGTGCTCAGTGCAGGATATAAAGAGCTGTACAAACAGGTTGAACAGTAAATACAATGGAGTGGTGCAGATAAGGAGCTGATAAGGTGCCCCCACGTGTGCTGCAGCGTGATGGGAGCTGAGCTGGCCCTGCTGCCCAGCCCTGGCACCGCAGCCGTGCCAGCTCTGTGCTCTCACCTGCAGATAACAGCCCTGCTGGCATAGGAACCGTGCAAAACACAGGGCAAAGTTCAAGTGGCTTCTCATTAACCTCTTCAGAACAAGAGTTATGGTCTTTGTTTATTTACTTCCTCATAGCTGGGAAACAGAGCCAAGCTTTGCCTTCTCTTCTTCCTCGCAGGGAGAGGGGCATGGAGAGCCCTGCCAAGCTCGGGGCTTCCTCTGCAGCTTGATTAAAGCTTTGCTTTATCTGAGGAAAAGTGGCTGGGTGTGTTTTCCTGCCCTGGATAACCCAGGGGGATGAAGGATAGGGAATGGATAATCTAATACTCCTGAAATCTTGGCTCTCCACATTTGTTTTTAATATTTTTCATTATTTTTTTTTAAATCCCTGCAGTCGTTCACCCTGCGCAGCGACAGCAAATCCCCTGGCTGTGCCCAGAAGTCGTGCAGCAGGTCTGCTGCTCCCACTCCCCCCAAGAGAAGGAACAGCGTCCTTTGGTCTGAGATGTTGGATGTGAACACGAAGGAGTCCCTGAGCACCAAGGAGATCAAGCGCCAGGAGGTGAAACCTCACAGAAACACCCGTGGGAAATGAGATTGGGAACAGCAGCCGAGGCCTTCGGTCCCTTCCCGTGCTGGGAAAGGAGGAACAGCCTTGGGGGGCTGCATCTTCCTGTGCACCTAAAGCTGAGCTTTGTGTCTGTGTGTCAGCCATGGGAAAAGGAGGATTCCCCTCTGGAATTCACCTCCCCAGGGTGACCCTTGGGAGATGCCAAACTTTCCACGGCATTGCTGAAATCCCGGCCCCGCTGGCTGCTCTGCAGCTGCCCCAGCCTTGGGCTCCAGGCAGAGGCAGCTGTCTCTTTGCTGAAGCTCCTGATGATTGCTGGGTGTCGGATCTCAGGATCTCAGTCCTGAGGTGCCGGGCCACCGAGATCACCTTGGGGGGCTCGGGAGTCCTGGAATGTTCCAGAAGTGTCTGGTGGCTGCACTTTGACCCTACACAGGAGACGACACCTGTATGAGGACAGGAGGGTTTCACCGGGGTGAATGGTGAAGGGATTGGTTAATTAGAGAGTGAAACACAGGGTTTAGGATTTCTGTACAGGGGGGTTTAGAGAAGTAAGATGGAGGAATCGGGGTGTGTCCTGTCCTTCTTCTTCTTCTTCTGTTTTCCATCTTGTTTGGTGATGGTGGCACTTTCAGATTGGTTATTACTGAAAGTGCACCGAGTTATAAGAATAAATGGTATTGGGGAAAAATGATAAATATTGTACACGTAACAATGGGTATAAAGATAGGTGGCTGTCCGGAGGGCAGGGAGTGTGCTCATGGCTGGCTGCTGAGCAGAGCTCTGTCGGGCTGAAAGAAAATCTTTTAGATAAACAATTAATAAACATAAAAAACGAAAGAAGAACTGAAGCCTCTTCTCGTCCTTCGATACGCGGGCTGCCCCAAGGCCACCCCGGGCCTTTCCAGGCCCCTCAAACAGCCGAGATAACCCGGACAGCTGGGCAGCCAGGCAGCACGGCCTGGCCTTGCCTTCTCCTGCAGCTCTTGGACAAATCCCGTAGAGCCGCCTGGGCTTTGACCTCTGCGCTCTCAGGGCTTTGTGCCTGCAGCCCTGCCTGGCTAAAGGCGCTGATTTAAAGGCTCTGCTGTTGAATTTGGCTCGTGCAGGGGCCAGCAGGGCTTTCACACACTGTCTGATTTTCGGCTGTTTGGATGGCCTGGAAAGGCCCGGGGTGGCCTTGGGACAGCCGCGTATCAAAGGACGAGAAGAGGCTTCAGTTCTTTTCTCGGTCTCGGTGTTTATTAATTGTTTATCTAAAAGATTTTCTCTCGGCCCGACAGAGCTCTGCTCAGCAGCCATGAGCACACTCCCTGCCCTCCGGACCGCCACCTATCTTTATACCCAAAGTTACGTGTACAATATTTATCATTTTTCCCCAATACCATTTATTCTTATTGCCCGGTGCACTTTTAGTAATGACCAATCCCAAAGTGCCACCATCACCACAGAAGATGGAGGAGAAGAAGAAGAAGAAGAAGGACAGGACACGCCCCAATTCCTCCATCTTACTTCTCTAAACCCCCCTGTACAGAAATCCTAAACCCTGTGTTTCACTCTCTAATTAACCAATCCCTTCACCATTCACCCCAGTGAAACCCTCCTGTCCTCATACAGGTGTCGTCTCCTGTGTGGGATCAAAGTGCAGCCACCAGACACTTCTGGAACATTCCAGGACTCCCGGGCCCCCCAAGGGTGGTCTGGGTGACACCTCAGTGCTGAGGTGCTGAGATCCCACAACACACTCGGAAGCAAAGCTGCTTTCTCAGGGCTGGCACAGCAGATTCACTCAGGGCTGTCATGCCCAGGTGCCCCCGAGGGATTGGGGTGCCCATTGAGGGCAGGCTGTTCCTCATGGGAGCTGAAAGGCTCTTGGTGAGAAAACTGACCTTCAAAATAACCCTGGGTGCTTTATCCTCCCTCCCAGGCCATCTATGAAATGTCCAGGGGAGAGCAGGACCTGATTGAAGACCTGAAGCTGGCCAGAAAGGTGAGTGGGGTTTTTCCTGCAGTCAGTGACCACATTCCAGGGAACAAGGAGGGATTTTTCCACCTGCAAACGTGACGTGGGAGCTTTATCAGCCCAGAACCCCCAGTTTGAAAGCTGGCCCAGAAAGCTGACGTGAGCAGCACTGGTGTGATTGCAGCAAACCCGGCCTTAAAAGGACTGGCTGGGGACTCCCTCTCCCAGCTGGGAATATCCACACAGGAAAAGGCTTTTCATTTAAGTCCTCCATACTCACACTGAGTGAATATTCTAGCATCAAATCAGTGTTATCTTTCTGTTGCCTTCACTTCTTTCACCTGATAAATCAGTGTAAATCATCAGCTTTGAGACACATTTAAATCAGTGTAAATCATCAGCTTTGAGACACGTTTAAATCAGTGTGAATCTTTAGCTTTGAGACACGTTTAAATCAGTATAAATCATCAGCTTTGAGACATTTGAATCAGTGTAAATCATCAGCTTTGAGACATTTAAATCAGTGTAAATCATCAGCTTTGAGACATTTAAATCAGTGTAAATCATCAGCTTTGAGACACGTTTAAATCAGTGTAAATCATCAGCTTTGAGACACGTTTAAATCAGTGTAAATCTTTAGCTTTGAGACACATTTAAATCAGTGTAAATCTTTAGCTTTGAGACACGTTTAAATCAGTGTAAATCATCAGCTTTGAGACATTTAAATCAGTGTAAATCATCAGCTTTGAGACATTTAAATCAGTGTAAATCATCAGCTTTGAGACATTTACATCAGTGTAAATCATCAGCTTTGAGACACGTTTAAATCATCAGCTTTGAGACATTTAAATCAGTGTAAATCTTTAGCTTTGAGACACGTTTAAATCAGTGTAAATCATCAGCTTTGAGACATTTAAATCAGTGTAAATCTTTAGCTTTGAGACACGTTTAAATCAGTGTAAATCATCAGCTTTGAGACACGTTTAAATCATCAGCTTTGAGGCACATTTAAATCTGTTCAAATCATCAGCTTTGAGGCACATTTGAATTGATTTCATTTGACAGGCCTACCACGACCCCATGCTGAAACTCTCCATCATGTCTGAGGAGGAGCTCACCCACATTTTTGGGGACTTGGATTCCTACATTCCTCTGCATGAAGGTAAGAGCAGCTGGGAGCTTTGTGCTGGCTGGGGTTGAACCTCTCTGCTTTCTCCTGTTACTCACTGGGGCATTGGTGCAATTCCTCTTGCCCTGCTTCCATTCCAGACTTACTGGCAAGCCTGGGAGAAGCAACAAAACCAGATGGAACCGTGGAGCAGATTGGGCCCATCCTTGTGAAGTGGGTGAGTTCAGAACTTGGAATCAACATCCACAGGCTGAAACTGAGCTTAGAGAGGATTTAAAGGCAGAAGCTGCAGAGCTCTGGGGATTCAGTGGCCCTCAGTGCAGACTGGCAGGGAAATCCTGGCAGTGCTGAAAGCAGTGGGATTGTGATGGCTGGAATTGGACATGAATTCACCCCAGAGACTTGGAATGATCTGATTTAGGATTGGAATGTCTGTGTCTCCTGGACTCTTTGTCCCAGTGTGATTTCAGAAGTGTTATCCCTGCTGATTGCAAGCATTGGGAGCTTCATGGGCTCCTCCAGACATTGGGAGCTTCATGGGCTCCCTATGCTCATCCAAACATTTGGATTTTCATGGGCTCCCTATGCTCATCCAAACATTTGGATTTTCATGGGCTCCCTATGCTCATCCAAACATTTGGATTTTCATGGGCTCCCTGTGCTCATCCAGGCATTTGGGGTTTCATGGGCTCCCTGTGCTCATCCAGACATTGGGAGCTTCATGGGCTCCATGTGCTCATCCAAACATTTGGAGCTCCATGGGCTCTGTGTGCTCATCCAAATTCTGGGAGTTTCATGGGCTCCCTGTGCTCATCCAAACATTGGGAGCTTCATGGGATCTGTGTGCTCATCCAGACATTGGGAGCTTCATGGGCTCCTCCAAACATTTGGAGCTTCATGGGCTCTGTGTGCTCATCCAGACATTGGGAGCTTCATGGGCTCCTCCAGACATTGGGAGCTTCATGGGCTCTGTGTGCTCATCCTCCTCACAGGATCCAAACATTTGGAGTTTCATGGGCTCCCTGTGCTCATCCAAACATTGGGACCTTCATGGGCTCCCTGTGCTCATCCAGACATTTGGAGCTTCATGGGCTCTGTGTGCTCATCCAGACATTGGGAGTTTCATGGGCTCCTCCAAACATTTGGAGCTTCATGGGCTCCCTGTGCTCCTCCAAACATTTGGAGCTCCATGGGCTCCCTGTGCTCATCCAAACATTTGGAGCTTCATGGGCTCCCTGTGCTCATCCTCCTCACAGGATCCAAACTCTGGGAGCTTCATGGGCTCCTCCAGACATTTGGAGCTTCATGGGCTCCCTGTGCTCATCCAGACATTGGGAGCTTCATGGGCTCTGTGTGCTCATCCAGACTCTGGGAGCTTCATGGACTCCTCCAGACATTTGGAGCTTCATGGGATCTGTTTTCATCCAAACATTTGGAGCTTCATGGGCTCCCTGTGCTCATCCAGACATTGGGAGCTTCATGGGCTCTGTGTGCTCATCCAAACATTTGGGGTTTCATGGGCTCCCTGTGCTCATCCAGACATTTGGGGTTTCATGGGCTCCCTGTGCTCATCCAAATTCTGGGAGTTTCATGGGCTCCATGTGCTCATCCAGACATTGGGAGCTTCATGGACTCCTCCAGACATTTGGATTTTCATGGGCTCCCTGTGCTCATCCAGACATTGGGAGCTTCATGGGCTCTGTGTCCTCATCCTCCTCACAAGACCCTCCCTTATCTTTTTATTGGTAAAATTTCCCCAGTGAGTGCTGTAGAGCTGCCTGAGTTTGCCATGTGAGTGACATCTGCCTTTCCCACAGGGATGTGAGCCCTAAATCTCCTCTGTTCCCTGCAGCTCCCCCGCCTGCACGCCTACAAAGGCTACTGCAGCAACCAGCTGGCAGCCAAAGCGCTGCTGGACCAGAAGAAGCAGGACAGGAGGGTGCAGGATTTCCTGCAGCGCTGCCTCGAGTCTCCCTTCAGCCGCAAGCTGGACCTGTGGAGCTTCCTGGACATCCCTCGGAGCCGCCTGGTCAAATACCCCCTGCTCCTCAAGGAGATCCTCAGGCACACCCCCAAGGAGCACCCCGACATCCACATCCTGCAGGAGGCTGTGAGTGATGCTGCTGTGCTTGTTCTGACCCATGGGGGAGCTCCACAAATCATCCCTAAACCTCAGCAGTTCCCAGGGGATGTTTCCAATCCGTGGCAGGGAAAGTGAGGGATCAATCCATCCTTGGGAGTTGTGAGGTCACACAGGGAAGCACTTGGCTGCCATGGGGGAACTCCACAAATCATCCCTAAACCTCAGCAGTTCCCAGGGGATGTTTCAAATCCGTGGCAGGGAAAGTGAGGGATCAATCCATCCTTGGGAGTTGTGAGGTCACACAGGGAAGCACTTGGCTGCCATGGGGGAGCTCCACAAATGGGCCTTAAACCTCAGCAGTTCCCAGGGGGGTTTCAAATCCGTGGCAGGGAAAGTGAGGGATCAATCCATCCTCGGGAGCTGTGAGGTCACACAGGGAAGCACTTGGCTGCCATGGGGGAGCTCCACAAATCATCCCTAAACCTCAGCAGTTCCCAGGGGATGTTTCAAATCCGTGGCAGGGAAAGTGAGGGATCAATCCATCCTTGGGAGTTGTGAGGTCACACAGGGAAGCACTTGGCTGCCATGGGGGAGCTCCACAAATCATCCCTAAACCTCAGCAGTTCCCAGGGGGTGTTTCCAATCCGTGGCAGGGAAAGTGAGGGATCAATCCATCCTCAGGAGCTGTGAGGTCACACAGGGAAGCACTTAATCCCTCCTAATCATTGCTTTGGGTGTTTAGATCTCCATAATCCAAGGAGTCCTCTCTGACATCAACCTGAAGAAGGGCGAGTCGGAGTGCCAGTACTACATTGACAAGCTGGAGTACCTGGATGAGAAGCAGAAGGATCCAAGGATTGAAGGCAGCAAAGCTTTGCTGTGCCACGGGGAGCTGAAGAATAAAAATGGACATGTGAGTCCCTCCTTCTTTACTGATTCATTCTCAAACCTGGTTTAAACCCAGAGCAGGACTATTCCTTACGGGGTAGTTTGGATATTGGATAAAAGAGCAGAGGAAAATCTCTTAATTGTCAGCCTCATTTAGGCTGTAAGGGAAAGTTTCCTGCTGGCAGCTCCACAATTGCCTTTGGGAAGCTGGAAAATCATCAGCACAGAGTGCCCACGGAAAGTGCTCTCCATCCATCCATCCAGAGGGATTTCCTGCCACTGTTTACTCCCAGTAATGCTCTGACATTCCCCATTAGGAGCCCTGGCTCTTCCAAACAAAAGGGTTCCTGTGAAGCCTGTTTGCTTTGGGCTGGGCTGCCTGGAGTTTATCTCCCACCCCCTGCACTCCGGGCTTTGCTGCCTTTTGTCCTGATTTCAACCTCAAATCTTGTCAAGTTTTCTCTGTTGATTGGGGGTTTTGTTGTTGTTTAATTGGCTGTTTTACTCGTGCACACAGGAAAGATATGGCTCCTAATCATCCTATCCCCAGCACCTGGGAATCATCATCATTCCCTTTCTAGGGATCAATAAAATCATAAAGCCGCTGATGTAATCCTGGCGTGTGCCAGACCTCGCCATTGTCACCGGAGACTCTGAAAGTTATTGTGGGTGAAACTGCAGATAAGGTGGCCTTGAATCCCACAGGATGTGTGACCTCACAGAGTGAATATTGGGATTTTTTCCCTTCCAGAAGCTCTACGTCTTCCTCTTCCAAGAAATGCTGGTGCTGACGCGGCCGGTGACCCGCAACGAGCGCCAGGCGTTCCAGGTGTACCGGCAGCCCATCCCTGTGCAGGAGCTGCTCCTCGAGGACCTCCAGGATGGAGATGTCAAAATGGGGGGCTCCTTCCGAGGGGCTTTCGGCAATTCTGATAAAGGTACGGAGCTCTGGGAGCGCCGGGGGCTGGGATGGACGGAGACGAGAGATCTCTGCAGCCAGGGCTGGGGTTTGGGGTTCATTGCACAGGGCCCTGCTGGGATTTGGGGTTCATTGCACAGGGCCCTGCTGGGATTTGGAGTTCATTGCACAGGGCCTGGGAGCAGGGCCCTGATGGGATTTGGGGTTTATTGCAAAGGGCCCTGATGGGATTTGGGGTTCATTGCACAGGGCCCTGCTGGGATTTGGGGTTTATTGCAAAGGGTCTGGGAGCAGGGCCCTGCTGGGATTTGGGGTTCATTGCAAAGGGCCCTGCTGGGATTTGGGGTTCATTGCAAAGGGCCCTGATGGGATTTGGGGTTTATTGCAAAGGGTCTGGGAGCAGGGCCCTGCTGGGATTTGGGGTTCATTGCAAAGGGCCCTGCTGGGATTTGGGGTTCATTGCAAAGGGCCCTGCTGGCATTTGGGGTTCATTGCACAGGGCCCTGCTGGGATTTGGGGTTCATTGCACAGGGCCCTGCTGGGATTTGGGGTTCATTGCACAGGGCCCTGCTGGGATTTGGGGTTCATTGCAAAGGGCCCTGCTGGCATTTGGGGTTCATTGCACAGGGCCCTGCTGGGATTTGGGGCTCATTGCAAAGGGCCCTGCTGGGATTTGGGGCTCATTGCAAAGGGCCCTGCTGGGATTTGGGGTTCATTGCACAGGGCCTGGGTGCAGGGTGGTTTTTGGGATTTGGGGTTCATTGCAAAGGGCCTGGGTGCAGGGCCCTGCTGGGATTTGGGGTTCATTGCACAGGGCCCTGCTGGAATTTGGGGTTCATTGCAAAGGGCCCTGATGGGATTTGGGGTTCATTGCACAGGGCCCTGCTGGGATTTGGGGTTCATTGCACAGGGCCCTGCTGGGATTTGGGGTTCATTGCAAAGGGCCCTGCTGGGATTTGGGGTTCATTGCACAGGGCCCTGCTGGGATTTGGGGTTCATTGCACAGGGCCCTGCTAGGATTTGGGGTTCATTGCACAGGGCCTGGGTGCAGGGCCCTGCTGGGATTTGGGGTTCATTGCACAGGGCCCTGCTGGGATTTGGGGTTCACTGCAAAGGGCCCTGATTGGATTTGGGGTTCATTGCAAAGGGCCTGGGTGCAGGGTGCTTTTTGGGATTTGGGGTTCATTGCACAGGGCCCTGCTGGGATTTGGGGTTTATTGCAGAGGGCCTGGGGGCAGGGTGCTTTTTGGGATTTGGGGTTTATTTCACAGGGCCCTGATGGGATTTGGGGTTCATTGCACAGGGCCTGGGTGCAGGGTGCTTTTTGGGATTTGGGGTTTATTGCAAAGGGCCCTGCTGGGATTTGGGGTTCATTGCACAGGGCCCTGATGGGATTTGGGGTTCATTGCACAGCACAGGGCCTGGGAGCAGGGCCCTGCTGGGATTTGGGGTTCATTGCACAGGGCCCTGCTGGGATTTGGGGTTCATTGCAAAGGGCCCTGCTGGGATTTGGGGTTCATTGCAAAGGGCCCTGCTGGGATTTGGGGTTCATTGCAAAGGGCCTGGGTGCAGGGCCCTGTGGGATTTGGGGTTCATTGCACAGGGCCTGGGTGCAGGGCCCTGCTGGGATTTGGGGTTCGTTGCACAGGGCCTGAGTGCAGGGCCCTGCTGGGATTTGGGGTTCATTGCACAGGGCCCTGATGGGATCTGGGGTTCATTGCAAAGGTCCCTGATGGGATTTGGGGTTCATTGCAAAGGGCCCTGATGGGATTTGGGGTTCATTGCAAAGGGCCCTGCTGGGATTTGGAGTTCATTGCACAGGGCCCTGATGGGGTTTGGGGTTCATTGCACAGGGCCTGGGTGCAGGGTGCTTTTTGGGATATGGGATTTATTGCAAAGGGCCCTGCTGGGATTTGGGGTTCATTGCACAGGGCCCTGATGGAATTTGGGGTTCATTGCACAGGGCCTGGGTGCAGGGCCCTGCTGGGATTTGGGGTTCATTGCAAAGGGCCTGGGTGCAGGGCCCTGCTGGGATTTGGGGTTCATTGCACAGGGCCTGGGTGCAGGGCCCTGCTGGAGCTGCAGCCACAGCTCAGAGCAGGCCCGAGAGAGGATGAGAGGGTGAGAGAGTAAAGGGTAAGATGGTGAGGTTCCCACTACAATACATTAAATCTTCTGTGTTGAATATTCTAATTCTCACTAACCAATCTAATCCAAGATACAAATCCTACAGCATTTCCATACAGCCTGTAAGAATCACTACATCACCACACTGTGTTACATTTTAAACCCTAAAAACTCCTCTTTGGGCCCTTCTGCCAAGCTGCAGGGTCTGCTCTGACCCTTGGGCCTGTCTGCAAGCAGAGGGTGTTGTTCCATCAAAAGGGGATCACCTTCAGCTGGCCATGCCATTGTTTTCCAATTGTTCAGTAACTGAGGTATCACAAAGCTTGCTTTCATTTCAATCTCACTTACACTTCCCATATTCTCAAAATCTTTTGCCAGACAATCATATTTATAAGGCTTTCCTGTTTCATCTCCCCCAACACAGATCCAGTCAGCCATGAATTCACAGCTGGGGCTCAGATTAGAAAACATCTCTGTCACCCTAGTTTTTTTAAAGATTTTCTAAGCTTTCTAATGTTGACATTCTTGTAGTGAATTTTCTCACACACTTCCTGTAAATAACTCATTGTTTTTCATTCCTTTATAAAAGAAGAGAGAGTTAATAAACTGTTAGTTTGACCAGTGTCAATGTCACCTTCCAATCCACTGTCACTTTTGTCAAACTATAAATATTAGAATCAAAGAATAAAACTTCCCTTTTTTCCCTTCACCTTAACTAGCAGTATACTTGTGTTCTCTTAGAATCAAAGAATAAAACTTCCCTTTTTTCCTTTCACCTTAACTAGCAGTACACTTGTGTTCTCTCGTGTCCTTTGGTGACACATCCCTGTCTCCCTGCTGGATTTTTGGGATTTGGGGAGGGGGGGGTATTACAGTGACTTTAGACGGTCACTGTGGTGAGAGAAGGACGAGAATCTTGTTCCTTGATCAGAAGGCTTGATTTATTGATATAAGATATATCTATATATATATATTATGAACCCCAAATCCCAAAAAGCACCCTGCACCCAGGCCCTGTGCAATGAACCCCAAATCCCATCAGGGACCTTTGCAATGAACCCCAAATCCCATCAGGGACCTTTGCAATGAACCCCAAATCCCATCAGGGACCTTTGCAATGAACCCCAAATCCCAGCAGGGCTCTGCACCCAGGCCCTGTGCTGTGCAATGAACCCCAAATCCCAGCAGGGCCCTCTGCAATATATATATTATAACTATACTAAAAAGAATAAGAAGAGAGGTTGCAGAGAGCAGCTATGCCAAGAAGAGAATAGAAAGAAGGAATAACAAAGTTCTGTGTGCAGGGAATCTGTCCCTGAGCTGCTCCTGTGATTTGCCTTTAATGGTACCCATGGAAGATGAGCCAATCACAGGAACACCTGCTACAATTGTTTACATTCTTCTTCTGGGGCTCTGCTTCCCAGAAGATGCACAAATGTGAAAGAAAAGATTTTTATAAAAAAATGTCTGCGACAAGGAACGGCTTCTCTTTGTCCCCACCTGGGTTAGGGCAAATTTGTTACAGAATCTGCAAAGGAGTGAAAGAAACAGGGCCAGGAGATTTCTTCTCCTTGCAGGGCCTCGCTCGCCTACCTGAGGAACTGTTACAGTGACCTTAGATGGTCACTGGGTGAGAGAAGGACGAGAATCTTGTTCCTTGATCAGAAGGCTGGATTTATTGATATATGATATATAATACATTATAACTATACTAAAAAGAAAAAGAAGAGAAGTTGCAGAGAGCTGCTCAGCTAAGAATAGAATAGAAAGAATGAATAACAAAGTTCTGTGTGCAGGGAATCTGTCCCTGAGCTGCTCCTGTGATTGGCCTTTAATGGCACACATGGAAGATGAGCCAATCCCAGGATCACCTGCTACATTTCATTCTTCTGGGGCTCTGCTTCCCAAAAGATGCACAAATATGAAAGAAAAGATTTTTATAAAAAAATATCTACAACATTGGGGTTTTTGGGATTTCAAACCTCCCAATGCAATCTCTAGATACCATCTGGGAGCTGATGAGCTTTTCCCTTTCTCCACAGCCAAGAACATTTTCCGGGTGCGTTTCCAGGAGCCGGGGCCGGGCCGGTCGCACACACTACAGGCCAACGATGTGTTCCACAAACAGCAATGGCTGAGCTGCATCCGCGCCGCCATCGCCCCCTTCCACCAAAACCCTGCCGGCCCCGAGCTGGCCGAGCTGCCCGAGCTCAGCGAGGAGGGCGAGGAGAACAACCCCAACGTGGAGCTGGACTCGGGGGAAACCAAGGAGCTCCCATCCCACAGGAACAAATCCAGGGAGAAGCAGCTCGGCGGGAAGCGGAAAGAAACGCTGGTGTAGCGTAAGGAGGGATGATGGGAGGCCTGGTGAAAGGCACCTGGGGTTGGGAAAAGTGTTAATTTATAAATAATTGCGTGTACATTTTGTACTGGGAGTGGATCAGAGCCTGGCTTGGGGTCGGAATGGCAGCTACTGGTGTGCAGGCACTGTTGAGCTGGGGGCTGGTTTTGAATCCATGAGAGGTTCCCAAAACCCTCGTGGCACAACTGAAGAGTTTCCTGGAAGTTTCCCACATTTTGGGCTCCTGGAAGTTTCCCACATTTTGGGTTCCTGGAAGTTTCCCACATTTTGGGCTCCTGGAACTTTCCCACATTTTGGCCTCCTGGAAGTTTCCCACATTTTGGGCTCCCACATTTTGGGCTCCTTGGAAGTTTCCCACATTTTGGGCTCCTGGAACTTTCCCATATTTTGGGTTCCTGGAAGTTTCCCACATTTTGGGCTCCCACGTTTTGGCCTCCTGGAAGTTTCCCATATTTTGGGTTCCTGGAAGTTTCCCACATTTTGGGCTCCTGGAAGTTTCCCACATTTTGAGCTCCTGGAAGTTTCCCAAATTTTGGGCTCCTTGGAAGTTTCCCACATTTTGGGCTCCCACATTTTGGGCTCCTGGAAGTTTCCCACATTTTGGGCTCCTTGGAAGTTTCCCACATTTTGGGCTCCTTGGAAGTTTCCCACATTTTGGGTTCCTGGAAGTTTCCCACATTTTGGGTTTCCTGGAAGTTTCCCACATTTTGGGCTCCTGGAACTTTCCCACATTTTGGGCTCCTGGAAATTTCCCACATTTTGGGCTCCTGGAAGTTTCCCACATTTTGGGTTCCTGGAAGTTTCCCAGAGCCGTGGTGGAGGATGTAAAACAAAGTGGAATTTTGGGGGTGGAGGATGGAAAACAAAGCAGAATTTTGGGCAGCACCAGGGGTTGTGATCAACACTGCAAAAGTCCCTTAAAAAACCCAACACCTGATGTGTGGTTATGGTAATTCCTGCAAATTTGCATGATCCTACAAAAACAGACCCCAGTTCAACAGGTTCTCAATTCACCTACTGGAATCTTTGATCTCTGTGTGTCCTTTGTACATTCCTCTGTCTCACTCTTGTATCCTGCCAACTATTTAAATTTTGTTATTAGTTTTGTTTCAAGTTTGGGGGTTGGGATTTTGGGGCGGTTTGGGTTTTTTTTTTTTTTTTGTTTCCTTTGATTGGTTTTTTTTTATTTTTGTATTTTTGTTGCTCAGACTTGGCATTTCCTTTGCAGTACTTGATCCCTCGTGCTCCGAGGGGCGATGTCCCAACTGTCCAGGGGCTGGGGGGAGACACTACTGAAAGAGAACTGCTTTACTCTAGGGTGTAGGAAGGTTGTAGGCACGTTGTACAAGGGTTTGGGGGGCAGTGAGTAGAGGGGTAGCAGGCAGTGAAGGTAGATTCCGTGGTTTTGTTGTTGCCTTTTGGAAATGAAACCCTTCCCACAGGGAAGCAGGACTTGGAGGCAACCAAGGGGTTCTTGCACGTGGTAGAAAGGTAGAGGAGAGGAAGAGTTGGAGCTGTGAGGAGGAGGAGGAGGAGGAGGAGTGGTTGTAAATACTCAGGGTGGCAGCACTGCCATCTCCCAGCACTCCAAAGATGCAGGGAAAACCCAGGGAGAGCCCCAGCCTGGGAATGGCACTGCAGAGTGGTGGCAGCAAAGGGTGACAGCTCTGAGCACAGCAAAATCCAGATGGGGATCCTGCAATTCCTGTCACCTGAAATCCAGGACTGGGATTCTGCAGTCCCTGTCACCTGAAATCCAGGATTGGGATCCTGCAATCCTTGTCACCTGTAATCCAGGATTGGGATCCTGTAATTCCTGTCACCTGAAATTCAGGATTGGGATCCTGCAGTCCCTATGACCTGAGATGCAGGATGGGGGAGCCATATCTCAAAATCCAGGACTGAGGAGTGGGATTCTGCAGTCCCTGTCACCTGAAATCCTGGATGGGGATCCTGCAATTCCTGTGACCCCAAATCCGGGATGGGGATCCTGCAGTCCCTGGGACCCCAAATCCAGATGGGGATCCTGTAATTCCTGTCGCCTGAAATCCTGGATGGGGATCCTGCAGTCCCTGGGACCCAAAATCCAGGATGGGGATCCTGCAGTCCCTGTGACCTGAGATCCAGGATTGGGGACTGGGATCCTGCAGTCCCTGTGACCCAAAATCCAGGATTGGGATCCTGTAATTCCTGTCACCTGAGATGCAGGATGGGGGAGCCATATCTCAAAATCCAGGACTGAGGAGTGGGATTCTGCAGTCCCTGTGACCCAAAATCCAGGATTGGGCTTCTGCAGTCTCTGTCATCTGAAATCCTGGATGGGGATCCTGCAATCCCTGTGACCCAAAATCCGGGATGGGGATCCTCCAGTCCCTGTCACCTGAGATCCAGGATTGGGATCCTGCAATCCCTGTCACCTGAAATCCAGGATTAGGGTCCTGCAGTCCCTGTGACCTGAAATCCATTACTGGGGAGCCCCATCCCGAAATCAGGTTTGGGCTGCGGTGACTCCCCATGCCAGGGTGTCTCTGCCGGTGCCGTGTCGGGCTGGGAGCGGTCAGAGGGTCGGTGTACATAGACAGCGTGTGGTTCTCTGTAAATGTTGTACAGTTCCAGTGCCAAGTTCCATTAAATTCCTGACAGCCTCTCCTGCCTCACCGAGTCCTGCTGGGATGGAGGGAGGGATGGAGGGATGGAGGGAGCTGTGCCGTGCTCGGGAGCTGCTCTGGGCAGGGAGGGATCTCTCCAACATGGGGCTATCCCCGGTCCCTGCCGTGATGGTTCCGTGTCCAGGCAGGACAAGCTGGAATTTCACAGCTCCAGCCCGAGTTCATGGGCTCTGCTCAGTTCCCAGGGAAAGGGAGCAGTGGGATTGCACCCCCACCAGCAGGAGGGTCCTCATCGGGTAAATGTGAAATCCTTGGGAAGGGGATCCTGCTGGGCTGATCCCAAGGAACTCCCAGGGAGTTGCTGTACCAGGATAAACCCATCCAGCCTTCCCAAAAACCTCCAGCCTGACCTTGCATGGGGTGTCCAGGCTTGGCTGCGGCTGCAGGAGAGCGATCCCGGCTCCAGGAGAGGGATCCCGGCTCCAGGAGAGCGATCCCGGCTCAAAGAGAGCGATCCCGGCTCCAGGAGAGCGATCCCGGCTCCGGGAGAGGGATCCCGGCTCCGGGAGAGGAATCCCGGCTCCAGGAGAGGGATCCCGGCTGCAGGAGAGGGATCCCGGCTCCGGGAGAGGAATCCCGGCTCCAGGAGAGGGATCCCGGCTGCAGGAGAGGGATCCCGGCTCCGGGAGAGGAATCCCGGCTCCAGGAGAGCGATCCCGGCTCCAGGAGAGCGATCCCGGCTCCGGGAGAGGGATCCCGGCTCCGGGAGAGGAATCCCGGCTCCAGGAGAGCGATCCCGGCTCCAGGAGAGCGATTCCGGCTCCAGGAGAGCGATCCCGGCTCCAGGAGAGCGATCCCGGCTCCAGGAGAGGGATCCTGGCTCCAGGAGAGCGATCCCGGCTCCAGGAGAGGGATCCCGGCTCCAGGCTGGTCCCATTTCCCTGGGAGGGAAGGAGCAGCTCCCTAAATCCAGTTTTAGGGACAGGATTTGCACATTTACGGATGGGATCCATGGGGTGGGAGCTGATGGATGCCAGGATCTC
Source organism: Zonotrichia albicollis (assembly GCF_047830755.1). Taxonomy (NCBI): domain Eukaryota; kingdom Metazoa; phylum Chordata; class Aves; order Passeriformes; family Passerellidae; genus Zonotrichia; species Zonotrichia albicollis. Next base: position 1,817,356 of record NC_133822.1, on the reverse strand, counting down.
TCCAGCATCAGTGATCCCGGCCCCAGGCTGGCCCCGCTGCCCCCCGGGAGGGAAGGAGCAGCTCGGTTTGCTCGCTCTTAGGGGCAGGATCCCCAGCTGGCCTCTGATTTATGCAGAGGGAACTCAGCCCTTCCCGAGCAGGGAGAAGCTGGGATAATGGCTCTGCCTGCAGAAAGGCATCAGTGAGCGCTGGAGCACGGGGAGAGGAAATCCCAGGCCTGTCTGCCGGGCTGGCTCTGTGTCTGCTCACAGCAAATCAGCCAGAACTCCTTCGTTCCCTTGGGGAGCAATTCCCTTTAAATAATTCCCCTTTAAACAACTCCTGCTGGCTCCCCTCCCTGCCCCGTCCCTCCTGCAGGAATGTGCGGCCGCCTCAGCCCTCCCTCCTCCAGACTAAACAATCCCCGCTCCCCTGGATTCCAACCGCGGAATCCCACGGGGGCCCGGCCAGGACCCGGTCCCACGGGCAGGATGGAGCTCCCGAGGGCGGAGGGGAGCCCGCGGTGCCCTCGCGGTGCCAGGAAGGGGCTGGGCCGGCTCGGTGCCCGGGGCTGTGGCGCCTCCGCCCTGGGTAAGCAGCTCCGGGATCCGGCTCTGCCCTGGGCCCCGCAGCGCTGCCCGGGGGGACCTTCCCGGAGCCGCGGTCACTGCGGGGCGGGGGCACCGAGAATTCCCAATCCCAACCCCAATCCAGCCTCTTCTCCACGGGGATCGCGGTCCCTTCGCTCCAGCTTTGGGAGCTGCCCTTGCATTCGGGAACTCCATGTGAGCAAAGTCTAAAACAAACCACAAAATCCCAGATTTTACTTCAACAGCCCCGAGACCCTCACAGCCATGCTGGGATCAACCTCCAGCCCACCCTCTCCACAATCCCATTTTCCACACCAAACCTCGGCGTTGTTTCTGCCGGGATTTGTGCAGATCCCTCCCCGTCCCCACAGCCCGGGGTCGCTCTGGGCCCCCGCGGAGCTTTCCCTGCCGGAGCCCTTTCCCTCCCCGCCTCCCAACTTTCCCTTTTTCCATGGATTCATCCCCCTGCGCCCCCCGCCGTGTCTGCAGCTGCAGAGCCAGACACATCTGCGCACATCTGGCAGGATCCAGCTGGGAGCTTTGCCCCTCCTGCTCCGCGGGAGTTTCCCCCATTCCCTGCCTGGGCCCCTCAGACGCAGACACCGAGCCTGGAGAGCTCCGTGTGAGGCTTTGGGGGCCCCTCAGATGCAGACACCGAGCCTGGAGAGCTCCGTGTGAGGCTTTGGGGGCCCCTCAGACGCAGACACCGAGCCTGGAGAGCTCCGTGTGAGGCTCTGGGGGTCCCTCCTCCATCCCGGCTCCGATTCCCAGCTCCAGGTGGAGCCGTCCCGGCAAGTTCAGCTGCCAAACCCCGGCGGCGGCGGCGGCTGCGCCCCCAGCCCAGCACGGGGGGCTCCCCTTCCCCTTCCCACAGCCCACCCCGGTGCTGGAGCTGGGCCAGAAATCCTGGGATTTTATGGGGCAGCAGGAGGTTTTATTGGGATCGTTATCCTGATAAATGAGGGGCAATTAAAGCACAGACAAAATCAAGGGGTGGCTTTGACCTTCTGCTGAAAATTGATGTAACGATGGGATCCATGGGATGGGATGGGATAGGATCCATAGGATGGGATCCATGGGATGGGATCCATGGGATGGGATGGGATGGGATGGGATGGGATGGGATGGGATGGGATGGGATGGGATGGGATCCATGGGATGGGATCCATGGGATGGGATCCATGGGATGGGATCCATGGGATGGGATGGGATGGGATCCATGGGATGGGATGGGATGGGATGGGATGGGATCCATGGGATGGGATCCATGGGATGGGATCCATGGGATGGGATGGGATCCATGGGATGGGATGGGATGGGATGGGATGGGATCCATGGGATGGGATGGGATGGGATGGGATCCATGGGATGGGATGGGATGGGATGGGATGGGATGGACTGGGATCCATGGGATGGGATGGGATGGGATGGGATCCATGGGATGGGATGGGATGGGGTGGGATGGGATGGGATGGGATGGGATGGGATGGGATGGGATCTATGGGAGATGGTGAGTGCTGGCAGTGGCTGCTGGTCACAGGGATGTAAAGGAAGGGGATGGGATGAGAGGTGATGGGTGCTGGTCATGGAGAGGTCATGGGGAGATGATGGGTGCTGGTCATGGGAATGGGATGGGATTTATGGGATCCATAGGATGGGATGGGAGATGATGGATACCAGCAATGGGTGCTGGTCATGGGATGGGAGATGGTGAGTGTTGGAAACAGGTGCTGGTCAGAGGGATGGGATGGAATGGAATGGAATGGAATGAGAAGAGATGGGAGCTGGTCATGGGAATGGAATGGGATGAGGAGTGATGGGTGTTGGTCATGGGGAGATGACGGATGCTGGTCATGGGGGTGGGATGGCATGGGATCCATGGGAGAGGATCCATGGGATGGGACATGATGGATACCAGCAATGGGTGCTGGTCATGGGGGTGGGATGGGATGAGGAGTGATGGGTGTTGGTCATGGGGAGATGACGGATGCTGGTCATGAGGATGGGATGAGATGGGATCCATGGGAGAAGATCCATGGGATGGGACATGATGGATACCAGCAATGGGTGCTGGTCATGGGGGTGGGATGAGAGGGGATCCATGGGATGGGCTGGGAGATGGTGGATGCCAGCAATGGGACGCCAGTCAGGGATTTCATGGGAAGGAAGCAGCAGATTCCAGCTTTGATCCTCACCAAGGGCCACCCCAGACAGCACCACCCCTGCACCCCCAGCCAGGCGACACAGGGACCCCAAATCCCCCCATCTGAGCTCCAAACCCCGGGGATCTGTCGGGATTTGCTGGCTCCGAGCCAGCTCCGCCTCCCCGGGGCTCTTCCCGCCAGTCTGGGCTGGAGCTGATTAAAGCTGGAGGAGCAGCAGCAGCAAGTGAGGGCAATCAGGTGATGAGGGAGCAGCTCCTGCTCAGGAGGAGCTGCCGGGGCCTCCCCTCCCCGACAGCTCTCACCAGACCGGTTCCCAGCGCCGCCCCCACAATTCCTCCGGGAACTGCAGCGTCCCAACGCCCAGAGCTGTCTCTGGGCAAAACCCTCCCAGACTGATCCCACCATTCCTCAGGTGTCCCATGGGCTGGGGTTTGGTTTGTGCCCTTCCCTCCCAATCCCTCACTGGGTTAAACTGGGATCAACTGGTGCCGATTTCCCATAGCTGAGAAAGTCAAGTTATCTTCTGCTGGGGGACTTGTGGGTCCAGCAGCTCCTTGATCCAGCTGGGGAAAGGTCACAGGAGTGTTGTGGGAAGAGAGGAAAGAGGGATGGAATCCATGGATGGATGGATGGATGGATGGATGGATGATGGATGGATGGATGGAATCCATGGAGGAATGGATGAGATGGAGAAATGGATGAATGGAGAGATGGATGCATGGATGGATGGATGGATGGATGGATGGATGATGGATGGATGGATGGATGGATGGATGGATGGGATCCATGGATGGATGGATGGATGGAGGGAGGGAGGGATGGATGGATGGGATCCATGGATGGATGGATGGATGGAGGGAGGGAGGGATGGATGGATGGGATCCATGGATGGATGGATGGATGGATGGAGGGATGGAGGGAGGGAGGGAGGGAGGGAGGGATGGATGGAGGAAGGGATTGACGGATGGAATCCATGGATGGATGGATGGAATTCATGGATGGATGGATGGAATTCATGGATGGATGGATGGGATCCATAGACGGATGGAGAAACTCCCTCGTTTGTCACTGTCCCCTCCTTTCCACCCTGAGTAAGAGATGAGTAACCCCAGCCTGGCAATGGGGAGATCCCTCAGCCCAGCCCTGAGTCAGAGGGCCGGACCCCGCAGCCCTGCCCCGCTCCAGCCCCGGCGGTGACTCAGGGCCGGCAGCTCCGACAGCCGGGACCTGCCCGGGCCTGCTCGGGGATCCTCCCCCGGTGCCTTTGATGCGCTGCCAGCACCGCCTGGGGCTGGGGACACCGGGGGGACCCTCCCCTCCTTTGTGCAGCCCCAATCCTCCCCAAAACACCCTAAAATGGGCAAACCACTGTGTCACCCCCAGTGCCGCCTGCCCCGAAACCCAGATCCCCAATTAGGGCTTTGCTGGGATCTGAAACCCCACCCTGGGAGCAGCAGGACGAGAGCCAGGGCGGCCCAAGGGGGTTGGGTGATTCTCCTCTCCTTTCCCAGCTCCCAAAGCTCCTGGATCCATTCCCATTGCTGCTCCTGCCGGTGCAGGGAGAGGCCCTGCGAGGGAGGAGGCTCCGTTTCCATCTCCTCCTCCTCCTCCTCCTCGTGCGGCGGCAGCGCCATGGCCGAGCGGCTGTCGGAGGAGAAGATCGCCGAGTTCAAGGAGGCCTTCTCGCTCTTCGACCGCGACGGCGACGGCTGCATCACCACGCGCGAGCTGGGCACCGTCATGCGCTCGCTGGGCCAGAACCCCACCGAGGCCGAGCTGCAGGACATGGTGGGCGAGGTGGACGCCGACGGCAGCGGCACCATCGACTTCCCCGAGTTCCTGTCGCTGATGGCGAGGAAGATGAGGGACACGGACAGCGAGGAGGAGATCCGGGAGGCGTTCCGCGTCTTCGACAAGGACGGCAACGGCTACATCAGCGCGGCCGAGCTGCGGCACGTCATGACCAACCTGGGCGAGAAGCTGACGGACGAGGAGGTGGACGAGATGATCAAGGAGGCCGACTGCAACAACGACGGGCAGGTCAACTACGAGGAGTTCGTGAGGATGATGACGGAGAAGTGACGGCCCCGCCGGCCACCCCCGGCTCCGGCCCGCAGGTAATGGGATCCATTATCCTCCCTGGGATCCACTGCCCATGGAAAATCCCCAAATCTTGGCTCTCCTTTCTCATGTTGGGGGTTGGAAAAATCGATTTTTGTGGTGCTTTTTTTTTTTTTTTTTTTAATTTAATTTTTCCATCATTTTTTTTTTCCCCATAGGGAACAGAGGTTGTGGTGGTTCTCCCCCAGCCCCTCCATCCCCTCCCACCTTCTCCAGGCTGGAAAAATCCTCTTTTATCCCAGTTGGAGCATCACCAACGGCGTCTGCATGGGGTGTGGGGTGCCAATGGATTTGGGGTCCCCGTGGGATGTCTCGTGTCTGCAGATATTCCAGAGGCCACCGGGAATTCCCTGACACCCCTGAGTCCAATAAAAACGTCCCCCCACGTCCTGGTGGCTGCTTCATTCGGCTTCTCCTTGGGGTCCTGCTGAAAACGTTCCCTCAAATCATCCTGGCCAGGCCCAAACCCCTCCTCAGCTCCATCCCTGTGCCCAAGAGCTGGAAAGGGGCTGGAGACCAGGATGTGGCCGTCCCCTCCCCAAATCTCATCACTCTGGGATCTGCCTCCACCCCCAGGATCTCAGGGCTCCTTTTCCCTCTTCCAACCTAGGAAAAACTGGATTTATCCCTGATCCCCACCCCAAAGCTGAGCAGAGCTGGATTCACCTTTCCCAAACTCGCCGTGACTCAGTTTCCCCACAACGAGGGGGAAGCCTGGGATGGGATCATTCCCCCCACAGAGCAACTGGGAGGAAAGTTCATTTAATGGCTGTAATTAACGCTCCATCGCTAACGAGCTGCTCCGTGGGGACCTTGGATCCAGCCCATCCCGGGGCTGGGAACTTTGGCAATCCCGGTTGTTTTGCCGGGAGAGCCGGGCGGGTCCCGGCAGAGCCCAGCGCGCCCACGCTCGCTCCCGGCTCCTTCCCTCGCCCTCCCAGGGGCAAAGTCCGGCCCCAAAATCCACCAAAATCCACCAAAATCCCCAAAATCCAGCCAGAAAAAATGCCAGGGTCACGCCAGGCTGTGGCAATGAATGGCTAAAATTAGTCCTGCCCATAAACCTGGATTATTTATTTCATGCCAGGATCCAGCTCCAAACCCATCCCGGTATTTTTAGGCCTGACCTTTTTTTTTCTCCTTCTATTTTTGGGTTGTTTAATTTCCAGAGTGTTTTTTCCATTTATCCCAGGATGGTTTTTCCGGATGATGATCCTGAATGGGAGCCTGGATCCCAACCCAGCAGCTCCATCAACAACAGAACAAGTTCATCCATTTTTCCCATTTTTCCCCAAATTTGGTGCTCGGGAGAGCGGTGGGAAATTCCCACCAGCATCCCTTGGGATGGACACATGGATGGATGGGATGGTTTGGTTTTTTCAGCAGGAAAAGGAGAGGATTTTGCTTCCCAAATCCAGGTTTTCCTCCCCAAAGTGTCCCTCTGGAGGAGAAGGAACTCCATTGGAATTGGAATCCTGGAATTGCAGGATCCGGCCCGGCAGATCCACGACCAGTGGAATTCCATCTGCTGTTGGTTGATTATTAAATTAATTGAGGCCCAGGGGATGCACTCGGAGCCTGGGAAGTTTGGAGGATCCCTGGTTTCTCCCTGATCCCGATTTTCCACCCTAAAACTTGGTCAGGGTGTTCCCTGCACCCGGGGATGGGGATGGATAGATGGGATTGGGAATAGGAATCACCTGGGATGGGAACTGGGAATATCTGGGAGAGGAATCACCTGGAATGGATCCTGTGGGATCATCTGATCTGGGAACTGGGACAGGAATCACCTGGGATGGGTGCTGAGAGATTATCCAGTGTGGGATCTGGGATTTGGGATCATCTGGGATGGGAACTGGGAATATCTGGGACAGGAATCACCTGGGATGGGTGCTGGGAGATGATTATCCAGTGTGGGATTTGGGATTTGGGATCACCTGGGATGGGAACTGGGAATATCTGGGACAGGAATCACCTGGGATTGGACCTGGGGATTCATCCAGTGCGGGATTTGGGACAGGAATCACCTGGGATGGATCCTGTGGGATCATCTGGAGTTAGGGATAACCTGGAATGGATCCTGGGGAATCATCCAGTGTGGGATCTGGGACAGGAATCACCTGGGATTGGACCTGGGGGTTCATCCAGGGTGGGATTTGGGATAGGGATCATCTGGAATAGATCCTGGAAGATTATCCAGTGCAGGATTTGGGATAGGAATCACCTGGGATGGATCCTGTGGGATCACCTGATCTGGGAACTGGGACAGGAATCACCTGGGATGGGTCCTGTGGGATCATCTGAGCCAGGACCTGGAGTAGGAATTACCTGGGATGGGATCTGGGAGATCATCCGGAGTTAGGGATAACCTGGAATGGATCCTGGAGGATCATCCAGTGCGGGATTTGGGATAGGGATCACCTGGGATGGGTCCTGGGAGATCATCTAAGCCAGGACCTGGAGTAGGAATTACCTGGGATGGGTCCTGGAGGATCATCCAGTGCAGGATTTGGGATGGGGTCATCTGGGATGGGTTCTGTGGGGTCATCTGGTGTGGAATCTGGGACAGGAATCACCTGGGATGGGAACTGGGAATATCTGGGATAGGAATCACCTGGGATTGGCCCTGGGGGTTCACCCAGGGTGGGATTTGGGACAGGGATCATCTGGGATGGATCCTGTGGGATCATCTGGTGCGGGAACCAGGACAGGAATTACCTGGGATGGGTCCTGGGAGATCATCTGAGCCAGGACCAGGGGTAGGAATCACCTGGGATGGGATCTGGGAGATCATCCGGAGTGAGGGATAACCTGGAATGGATCCTGGAGGATCATCCAGTGTAGGATTTGGGATAGGGATCACCTGGGATGGGTTCTGTGGGGTCATCTGGTGTGGAATCTGGGAATTACCTGGGATGGGAACTGGGGATTCATCCAGTGCGGGATTTGGGACAGGAATCACCTGGAATAGATCCTGGAAGATTATCCAGTGCGGGATTTGGGATAGGGGTCATGTGGGATGAATCCTGTGGGATGATCTGATCTGGGAACTGGGACAGGAATCACCTGGGATTGGACCTGGGAGATCATCTGAGCCAGGACCTGGGGTAGGAATCACCTGGGATGGGATCTGGGAGATCATCTGGAGTGAGGGATAACCTGGAATGGATCCTGGAGGATCCTCCAGGGTGGGATTTGGGACAGGGAATCACCTGGGATGGATCCTGTGGGATCATCTGAGCCACCCTTGGCTTGGGGCCTTTGGGAACATCAGGAAAGATCCCAAATCCCACAGGAGCCGCGCCAGGAGCCGCAGATTCCATGGGATGAATTCCCAGGAAACCTCGGAAAATCCCCCAAATTCCCGGAATGCCGGGCAGGGTCACAGCCCCGCGGGAGCTGCCGGGAATTCCAGAGACGGGAATTCAAAAATGGGAATTCCACAGACAGGAATTCCAGAGAGGGGAATTCCACAAACGGGAATTTCACAGACGGGAATTTCATAAACGGGAATTCCACAAATGGGAATTTCACAAATGGGAATTCCATAAATGGGAATTTCACAGACGGGAATTCCATAAATGGGAATTCCAAAAACGGGAATTCCATACATGGGAATTCCACAAACGGGAATTCCACAGAGGGAATCCCACAGATGGGAATTTCACAAACGGGAATTCCACAAATGGGAATTCCACAGACGGGAATTCCACAAATGGGAATTCCACAGGCGGGAATTCCACAGACGGGAATTTCACAAATGGGAATTCCACAGGCGGGAATTCCACAGACGGGAATTCAAAAATGGGAATTCCACAGATGGGAATTCCACAGACGGAATTCCATAAATGCAAATTCCACAAATGGGAATTCCACATACGGGAATTCTACAGACGGGAATTCCATAAATGGGAATTCCATAAATGGGAATTCCACAAATGGGATGAACAATTAAAATTTCCACACCCCCCCATTGCCAGCTCCACTTTTTCCTCAAAAATCCCACCTGGAATTCCCAAACTGATCCCAAATCAGCTCTGGGAAGGAGAATAAAATAATAAAATAAATTAACAATAAAATAAAATAAAATAATAAAAAAATAAAATAAAAAATATAAAATAATATAAAATATAAAATCAAATACAAAGTAAAATTAAAAATAAAATCATAAAAAGATAAAATAAAGATAAAATAAAAAATAATATAAAATAGGATAAAAATTCAATAAAATAAATAATAAATAAAATAAAATCTAAAATAGGATGAAAAATTCAATAAATAATAAATAAAATAAAATATAAAACAATAAAATGAAAATAAAATAAAATATTATAAATAAAAATTAAAATAGAATAAATGAAATTAAAATAAAATATGAAATAATATAAAATGAAATATAAAATAAAATATAAAATATAATAAAAATAATAAATAAATAATAAATAACCTAAAATAAATATGATATATTTAATAAATAACATAAAATAAATTTGGGATCAGAGGGATTTGGGATCAGGAATTTGGGATCCAGGGAATTTGGGATCAGAGGAATTTGAGATCAAAGGAATTTGGGATCAGAGGGATTTGGGATCAGGCATTTGGGATCAGAGGGGATTTGGGATTGAAGGGAATTTGGGATCAGAGGGATTTGGGATCAAAGGGATTTGGGATCAGAGGGATTTGGGATCAGGGGGATTTGGGATCAGGAATTTGGGATCCGGGGGATTTGGGATCGAAGGGAATTTGGGATCAGAGGAATTTGGGATCAGAGGGATTTGGGATCAAAGGGATTTGGGATCAGAGGGATTTGGGATCAGGGGGATTTGGGATCAGGAATTTGGGATCCGGGGGATTTGGGATCGAAGGGAATTTGGGATCAGAGGAATTTGGGATCAGAGGGATTTGGGATCAGAGGGATTTGGGATCAGGAATTTGGGATCCGGGGGATTTGGGATCGAAGGGAATTTGGGATCAGAGGAATTTGGGATCAGAGGGATTTGGGATCAGAGGGGATTTGGGGTCAGAGGGATTTGGGATCAGAGGAATTTGGGATCAGAGGGGATTTGGGATCAGGGATTTGGGATCAGAGGGGATTTGGGATTGAAGGGAATTTGGGATCAGGGGCATTTGGGATCCGGGGGAGCAGAAATTCCCGGTTTTTGCCGGGTTTGGGATCAGCGGGAATTCGGGAATCGCCGTTCCCGGGGCAGCAGCTCCGCCCAGCGGCGGGAGAGGCTCCCGCATCCCAATCCCGAGGTTTCCTGGGAATTGTGGGAATTTACCCCAAAAATTCCTCCCAAAAATTCCCCCTCCAAAGCCCCGGGCGGCTCCGGGATAAGGGCAGGGTGCAGAGGGGGAAATAAAAAGGGATTATCCCGCTTTTCCCAGCATCGTTTCCCCCCCCAGTTTTTTGGGATTTTTCCAGCCTCTGATTCCTCCCAGAGCTCAGCATTTCTCCAGGAGATTCCCCAATCCCAGATTTCCCTTCCCAGCTTTTCCATGGAAAAACGAGGAAGGAAAGGTTTTGGCAAGGGGAGGGACCTTGTGGGGTTTTGATGGAATTGGGGAATGGTTGGGGTGGGACCTTGGGGATCCTCCAATTCCAGCGGGGACAATTCCCGATCCCGGGGGCTCCAATCCTTCCTTGGGCACTGCAGGGATCAGGGGCAGCCCCAGCTGCTCTGGGAATCCCTTCCCAAAATCCCAGCCCAGGCTCCCTCTCCAGGGAATTCCCTCCATTCCCAGCTCTCCCAGCCTGGCATTGGATCCATCCCCACCCCGACTCCTCTCCAGGAAGGGATTTTGGGCTCTGGGGGCTTCACTGGCAATCTCAGCACTCCAGGAAGGGTCTCCCTTCCCTTTGCCATCCCCAACTTCCATAAAAACTCCTGGGGATGGATTCTGAGTGTCCCAAATGCCAGAATGGTTTGGGTGGGAAGGGCCCTTCAAGCCCATCCCATTCCAAGCCCACCATCCCGGATTTCTCCGAGTTTTCCATGGATCAGGAGCAGCCCCGGCCTCTCCCCTTTATCAGGAATAAATCCCAGGTGCCCAAATCCCAGCTCGGAGCAGTTCCCGCCCTTTCCAGCACTTCCCAAGTTCCTGAATCCATGGAAAATCCGGGATTTCGGTTTTAGGGCACCACCAAAAGCTCAGGATCCGTCTCCAAGTGAGGGAATTTGGGGTTTTGTGGGATCCAAGGATTTTGTGATGTGCGGGAAGGGCAGGAAAAGCCAAAGGATTCACTCAAGTTTCCAATTTTGGAATACCAAGAAATCCAATTTTCCCATTCTGGATTCCCAAGAAATCCAATTTTCCCATTTTGGAATCCCAGGAAATCCAATTTTCCCGTTCTGGAATCCCAAGAAATCAAAATTTCCCATTCTGGAATCCCAAGAAATCCAATTTTCCCATTTTGGAATCCCAATTTTCCCATTTTGGAATCCCAGGAAATCCCATTTTCCCATTCTGGAATCCCAATTTTCCCATTCTGGAATCCCAAGAAATACAATTTTCCCATTCTGGATTCCCAGGAAATCCAATTTTCCCGTTCTGGAATCCCAGCCCAAAACTGGGCATGGGAAATGCAGGGATTGGGATTTTGGGGATAAAAAGAGGGGAGGAATAATAAATGAATAAATGAATGAATGAATGAATAAATAAATAAATAAATAAATAAACGAATAAATAAATGAATAAATAAATAAATAAATGAGAATTCCAACTGAAACCCCATAAAGTGCCTTCATTCAGCATTCCCAGCCCGGATCCCAGGATTTTGGGAGGAATTTGGTTCTTGTGGGAAAACTCTGGGATTTTCCAGGATTATTGGGGAAAATGGAAAAGCTGGAAAGGGGAGGAGAATCCCAGCTCAGAAAGCTCCAGGAATTCCAGGGATTCCAGCTGGGATTCAGGCCTGGAATCCCAATCCCTGAAATCCCAATCCCTGAAATCCCAGCCCCAATCCCTACAATCCCAATCCCAATCCCTGGAATCCCAATCCCTGAAATCCCAATCCAAATCCCTGCAATTCCAATCCCTGGAATCCCAATCCCTGGATTCCCAACCCCAATCCCAATCCCTGCAATCCCAATCTCTGGATTCCCAATCCCAATCCCTGGAATCCAAATCCTTGGAATCCCAATCCAAATCCCTGCAATCCCAATTCCTGGAATCCCAATCCCAATCCCTGAAATCCCAACTCCAATCCCTGGAATCCAAATCCCTGGATTCCCAACCCCAATCCAAATCCCTGGAATCCCAGCCCCAATCCCTGGAATCCCAATTCCGTGGAATTCCAATCCTTGCAATCCCAATCCCAAACCCTGAAATCCCAACCCCAATCCCTGGAATCCCAGCCCCAATCCATGGAAATCCAATCCCAATCCCTGGAATTCCAATCCCAAAACCTGGAATCCCAATCCCTGGATTCCCAATCCCAATCCCAATCCCTGGAATCCCAATCCCTGAAATCCCAATCCCTGAAATCCCAATCCCAATCCCTGGAATCCCAACTCCAATCCCTGGAATCCCAATCCCAACTCCAATCCCTGGAATCCCAGCCCAAATCCCAATCCCTGGATTCCCAATCCCAAACCCTGAAATCCCAATCCAAATCCCTGGAATTCCAACCCCAATCCCTGGAATCCCAATCCCTGCAATCCCAACTCCAATCCCTGGAATCCAAATCCCTGAAATCCCAATCCCTGGAATCCCAGCCCAAATCCATGGAAAGCCAATCCCAATCCCTGGATTCCCAACCCTAATCCAAATCCCTGGAATCCCAGCCCCAATCCCTGGAATCCCAAATCTGGAATCCAAATCCCTGGAATCCCAATCCCTGGATTCCCAGTCCCAAACCCTGAAATCCCAACCCAAATCCCTGGAATTCCAATCCCAATCCCTGGAATTCCAATCCCTGGAATCCCAACCCCAACCCCAATCCCTGGATTCCCAATCCCTGGATTCCCAACCCTAATCCAAATCCCTGGAATTCCAGCCCCAATCCCTGGAATTCCAATCCCTGCAATCCCAATCCCTGCAATCCCAATCCCTGAAATCCCAACCCGGCATTGGGAATAGAGCTCCAAAGGGGGAACATCAATCCCAAAATTCCCAAATTTTCTTCCAGGCAGAACCCAGTCCTGCTGTATCCCATGGGATCCCCAGGGAGAGGGGACAAAATTCCCAGCTGGAATCATTCCCACCCCACGGTTCTGTCATTCCCAGAGGAAATCCAGGGAAATCAGGGAATCCACCCTGGGAGAGGCCGAAATCCCATCCGGGCGATCCCAAGAAAACTCAGGGAAAAGAGGAGCTCCCGACAAATCCTATTTACAGCAGCGCCTGGGGTTCAGTGAACACGGGGGTTGGGAGGTAGAAGAGCAGGAGAATTCCAGGATTTCCTGGGTTTTCCATGTTTTTCCATGTTTTTCCCGGCTCCGTCAGTTGTAGCACAGGTACCGGATGAGCCGGGGCGGGATCTGCAGCTTGGCGATGGCGGGCAGGCCCCGGCGGCCGGCGGCTCTGCGGACCGAGAGGCGGCACAGCTGCAGCAGAGACAGCGGCGTCCCTGCGGGGAATACGGGAATGTGGGGTCAGGAATGGGAATGTGGGATTTGAAATGGGAATATGGAAGCAGAAATGGGATCAGAAACAGGAAAAAAATGAGATCCAAAATGGGATAAAAACGGGGATCAGAAATGGGAACATGGGATCAGAAATGGGGTCAGGAATGGGAATGTGGGGTCAGAAATGGGATCAGAAATGGGATAAAAACAGGATCAGGAACAGGAACAATGGGATCAGAAATAGGAAAAACATGGGATCAGAAATGGGATCAAAAACAGGATAAAAATGGGACCAGAAATGGGGTCAGAAATAGGAATGTGGGATCAGGAATGGGGTCAGGAATGGGAATGTGGGGTCAGGAATGGGCACCGACAGCCGGCACAGCTGCAGCAGCAACAGCAGCGTCTCTGCAGGGAGAAACGGGGAAATGGGGTCAGGAATGGGATAAAAATGGGAAAAATGGGGTCAGGAATGGGAATGTGGGGTCAGGAATGGGGTCAGAGATGGGAAAACAGGATCAGAAACGGGAAAACGGGATCAGAAATGGGAACAAAAACGGGATCAGAAACAGGATAAAAATGGGACCAGAAATAGGGTCAGAAATGGGAATGTGGGATCACAAATGGGGTCAGGAATGGGAATGTGGGGTCAGGAATGGGCACCGAGAGGCGGCACAGCTGCAGCAGCGACAGCGGCGTCTCTGGGGGAAATGGGGAAAATGGGGTCAGGAATGGGAATGTGGGGTCAGAAATGGGGTCAGAGATGGGATATGGGGTCAGAGATGGGATATGGGGTCAGAGATGGGATATGGGGTCAGAGATGGGATATGGGGTCAGAGATGTTGTACAGGCTCTGCAGGCCGGCGGCTCTGCGGACCGACAGGCGGCACAGCTGCAGCAGAGACAGCGGCGTCTCTGCGGGGAAATGGGAATGTGGGGTCAGGAATGGGATAAAAATGGGAAAAATGGGGTCAGGAATGGGAATGTGGGGTCAGGAATGGGAATGTGGGGTCAGGAATGGGAATGTGGGGTCAGGAATGGGGTCAGAAATGGGATATGGGGTCAGGAATGGGATAAAAATGGGACCAGAAAGGGGAAAATGGGATCAGAAAGGGGAAAAACATGGGATCAGAAATGGGACCAGAAATGGGATCAAAAACAGGATAAAAATGGGACCAGAAATGGGAACATGGGATCAGAAATGGGATAAAAACGGGAATGTGGGATCAGAAATGGGAATGTGGGATTTGAAATGGGAATATGGAAGCAGAAATGGGAAAATGGGGTCAGGAATGGGATAAAAATGGGATCAGAAATGGGAATGTGGGGTCAGAAATGGGATAAAAATGGGACCAGAAATGGGAAAATGGGATCAGAAACGGGATCAAAATGGGATCACAGGATCCAAAACAGGAAAAATGGGACCAGAAATGGGATAAAAACGGGAATGTGGGGTCAGGAATGGGATAAAAATAGGATCAGAAACATGGGATCAGAAACAGGATCAAAACAGGAAAACAGGATCAGAAATGGGATAAACGGGATCAGAAATGGGATAAAAATGGGATGAGAAGTGGGATAAAGAAGGGATGAGAAAGAGGACTTGATGGCCAAATTCCCAATAAAAAGGGGATTTTTGATGGCCAAATTCCAGGACAAAGTGGATTTGATGGCCAAAATCCATGAAAAAGGGGATTAGATGGCCAAATTCCCAATAAAAAGGGGATTTTTGTGGGCCAAATTGCAGGACAAAGGGGATTTGATGGCCGAATTCCCAATAAGAAGGGGATTTGATGGCCAGAATCCCAGGACAAAGGGGATTTAATGGCCAGATTCCCAATAAAAAGGGAATTTTTGTGGGCCAAATTCCAGGAAAAAGAGGATTTGATGGCTGAATTCCCAATAAAAAAGGGGATTTAATCCCAGGACAAGGGAGATTTTTGATGGTCAAAATCCTTGAAAGAGGGGATTTGATTACCCAATTCCCAATAAAAAGGGAGTATGATGGCCAGAATCCCAGGACAAAGGGAATTTGCTGTCCGAATTCCCAATAAAAAGGGATTAGATGGCCAGATTGCCAGGACAAGGGAGATTTCTGATGGCCAAAATCCATGAAAAAGAGGATTTGATGACCAAATTCCCAATAAAAAGGGAATTTGATGACCCAATTCCCAATAAGAAGGGGATTTGATGGCCAGAATCCCAGGACAAAAGGGGATTTAATGGCCAGATTCCCAATAAAAAGGGGATTTTTGTGGGCCAAATTCCAGGAAAAAGAGGATTTGATGGCCAGAATCCCAGGAAAAAAAGGATTTTTGATGGCAAATTCCCAAGAAAAAAAGGATTTGATGGCCGAATTCCCAATAAGAAGGGGATTTGATGGCCAGACTGCCAGCACAAAGGGGATTAATGGCCAGGATTCCAGGTAAAAAAGGATTTTTGATGGCAAATTCCCAACAAAAAAGGGGATTTTGATGTCCAAATTCCCAATAAAAAAGGGATCTGATGCCCGAGTTCCCAGCACCAGGATCAGCCCCGCTCACTCTCGTAGAACTCGCAGCACCGCGCCGCGGGGCCGCTGCTCCGGGTGTAGTCCGAGGGTTTGGAGCACTTTGGGATATCCTTGGAATTTATGTTTAAAATCCTCCCAACCCAAAGAATTCCATGGATATGGGGATCCCCAAATCCAGCTGCATCAGGACCTGATGGCCAAATTCCCAATAAAAAGGGAATTTAATGGCCAGAATCCCAGGAAAAAGGGGATTTCATGGCTGAATTCCCAATAAGAAGGGGAATTTGATGGCCGAATTCCCAGGACAAAGGGGATTAGATGTCCAAATTCCCAATAAAAAGGGGATTTTTGTGGGCCAAATTTCAGGACAAAGGGGATTTTGATGTCCGAATTCCCAAGAAAAAAAGGATTTGATGACCGAATTCCCAGGACAAAGGGGATTAGGTGTCCAAATTCCCAAGAAAAAGGGGATTTAATGGCCAGAATCCATGAAAAAGGGGATTTGATGGCCGAATTCCCAATAAGAAGGGGATTTGGTGGCCAGATTGCCAGCACAAAGGGGAGATTTTTGATGGTCAAAATCCCAATAAAAAGGTGATTAGATGGCCAAATTCCCAATAAAAAGGAAATATGATGGCCAGAATCCCAGCACAAAGGGGATTTAATGACCCAATTCCCAATAAAAAGGGAGTATGATGGCCAGAATCCCAGGACAAGGGAGATTTTTGATGGCCAAATTCTCAGGCCAAAAGGGATTTGATGGCCAGAATCCCAGGAAAAAAGGATTTTTCATGGCCAATCCTCAAGAAGAAAAGGATTCGATGGCTGAATTCCCAATAAGAAGGGGATTTGATGGCCAGATTGCCAGCACAAAGGGGAGATTTTTGCTGTCCAAATTCCCAATAAAAAGGTGATTTGATGACCCAATTCCCAATAAAAAGGGAATTTGATGACCCAATTCCCAATAAGAAGGGGATTTGATGGCCAGAATCCCAGGACAAAAGGGGATTTAATGGCCAGATTCCCAATAAAAAGGGGATTTTTGTGGGCCAAATTCCAGGAAAAAGAGGATTTGATGGCCAGAATCCCAGGAAAAAAAGGATTTTTGATGGCAAATTCCCAAGAAAAAAAGGATTTGATGGCCGAATTCCCAATAAGAAGGGGATTTGATGGCCAGACTGCCAGCACAAAGGGGATTAATGGCCAGGATTCCAGGTAAAAAAGGATTTTTGATGGCCAATTCCCAAGAAAAAGGCAATTTGATGGCCAAATTCCCAGGACAAAGGGGATTACATGGCCAGATTTCCAATAAGAAGGGGATTTGATGGCCAGATTGCCAGCACAAAGGGGAGATTTTTGATGGCCAGAATCCCAGGAAAAAGGGAATTTGCTGTCTGAATTCCCAATACAAAGGGATTTGATGGCCAGAATCCCAAGACAAGGGAGATTTTTGATGGTCAAAATCCCAGGAAAAAGGGGATTTGATGGCCAGAATCCCAGGGAAAAAAGGATTTTTGATGGCCAATTCCCAAGAAAAAGGGAATTTGATGGCCAGAATCCCAGGACAAAGAGGATTTGATGGCCAATTCCCAATAAAAAGGGAATGTGGTGGCCAGATTGCCAGGACAAAGGGGATTTGATGACCAAAATCCCAATAAAAAGGATCTGATGGCTGAATTCCAGGACAAAGGGAATTAGATGGCCAGATTCCCAATAAAAAGGGGATTTTTGTGGGCCAAATTTCATGAAAAAGGGGATTTGATGACCAAATTCCCAATAAAAAGGGAATCTGATGGCCAGAATCCCAGGACAAAGGGAATTTGCTGTCCGAATTCCCAATAAGAAGGGGATTTGATGGCCAAAATCCCAAGACAAGGGAGATTTTTGATGGCCAAAATCCATGAAAAAGGGAATTTGATGACCCAATTCCCACCAAAAATGGGATTTGCAGCCCAAATTGCCAGCACAAAGATCGTTCCCCGCTCACTCTCGTAGAACTCGCAGCACCGCGCCGCGGGGCCGCTGCTCCGGGTGTAGTCCGAGGGTTTCTTGCCGCGGTTGTCCCGGGCGTAGATGTTGCCCCCAAACTCCACCAGCAGCTCCACCAGGGCGGCGTTGCGGGCCTTGGCCGCGTGGTGCAGCGCCGTCTCGTGCAGCTTGGCCGCGTTCACGTTGGCGCCTGGGGGAAATCCGGGGAAAAAGGGATAAATCCAGCAGGGAAATGGGGTAAATCCAGCAGGGAAAGGGAAATCCAGGTGGGAAAAGGGGATTTAGCCAGAGAAAAGAGGATATGGGCAGGGAAAAGGGAATAAATCCAGCAGGGAAAGACAGGGGGAAAAGGGGATTTAGCCAGGGAAAAGGGGATCCAGGCAGGGGAAAGGGAATTCATCCAGAGAAAAGGGAATTTAACCTGGGAAAAGGGAATAGATCCAGCAGGGAAATGGGGTAAATCCAGGGGGAAATGGCGTAAATCCAGGGGGAAATGGGGTAAATCCAGGGGGAAATGGGGTAAATCCAGCAGGGAAATGGGGTAAATCCAGCAGGGAAATGGGATAAATTAATTAGGGAAAGGGAAAGAGAGGGGGGAAAGGGAATAAATCCAGCAGGGAAAGGGAAAGACAGGGGGAAATGGGGTAAATCCAGGGGGAAATGGGGTAAATCCAGGGGGAAATGGGGTAAATCCAGGTGGGAAATGGGGTAAATCCAGGGGGAAGGGGAAAGACAGGGGGAAAAGGGGATTTAGCCAGGGAAAAGGGGAACCAGGCAGGAAAAGGGAATTTAACCTGGGAAAAGGGAATTTAGCCAGAGAAAAGAGGATATGGGCAGGGAAAAGGGGATCCAGACAGGGAAAAGGGAATATAGCCAGCAGGGACATGGGGTAAATCCAGCAGGGAAATAGAAAGACAGGGGGAAAAGGGAATAAATCCAGCAGGGAAAGGGAAAGACAGGTGGGGAAATGGGATAAATGCATCAGGGAAAGGGAAATCCAGGGGGAAATGGGGTAAATCCAGCAGGGAAATGGGGTAAATCCAGCAGGGAAAGAGAAATACAGGTGGGAAATGGGATAAATCCAGCAGGGAAATGGGGTAAATCCAGGGGGAAATGGGGTAAATCCAGGGGGAAATGGAGTAAATCCAGGGGGAAATGGGGTAAATCCAGCAGGGAAAGGGAAAGACAGGTTGGAAAAGTGAATTTATCCAGAGAAAAAGGGGATTTAGCCAGGAAAAAGGGATCAGAAATGGAATCAGCAATGGGACCAGAGGGGTCTGTGCAGGGAAGAACGGGATCAGGAATGGGATCAGGAATTGGATTAGCCATGGGATCAGCAATGGGATCAGCCATGGGATCAGGAATTGGATTAGCCATGGGATCAGCAATGGGATCAGGAATGGGATCAGGAATGGGATCAACAATGGGATCAGGAATGGGATCAGGAATGGGATCAGGAATTGGATTAGCCATGGGATCAGCAATGGGATCAGGAATTGGATTAGCCATGGGATCAGCAATGGGATCAGGAATGGGATCAGGAATGGGATCAGCAATGGATCACCAATGGGATCAGGAGTGGGATCACCAATAGGATCCCCAATGGATCCCCAATGGATCCCCAATGGGATCCCCAATGGATCACCAACAGGATCACCAATGGATCCCCAATGGGATCAGGAATGGGATCAACAATAGGATCCCCAATGGCTCCCCAATGGCTCCCCAATGCTCCCAGCCGTGTGCAGGAGCCGCCCCCAGCCCACCCCAGTCCCTCCCATAGGCTCAGGGCCCACCTGCCTGCAGCAGCAGCTTGGCACAGCGCAGGTGCTCGCGGGCGCAGGCCACGTGCAGGGGGGTCCCGAAGTGGCAGTCGTGAGCCTCCAGGTTGGCGCCCACCTCAATCAGCAGCTGCACGCACTCGGGGCTGCCTGCGGGAAACACAACGGGAACGGGAATGGGCAACGGGAACATGGGAAATCCAGTGGGAACGGGAATGGGCAATGGGAACTGGGAATGGGCAATGGAACTGGGAATGGGCACCGGAAACACGGGAAATCCAATGGGAACGGGAACTGGGAATGGCCACCGGAAACACGGGAAATCCAATGGGAACTGGGAATGGGCAATGGGAACGGGAATGGGCAATGGGAACACAGGAAATCCAATGGGAACAGGAATGGGCAACGGGAACGGGGAATGGGCAATGGGAACACGGGAAATCCAATGGGAACGGGAACTGGGAATGGGCAATGGGAACAGGCAATGAGAACTGGGAATGGCCAACGGGAACGGGGAATGGCCAATGGGAACTGGGAATGGCCAATGGAAATGGGAATGGGCAATGGGAACTGGGAATGGCCAATGGGAACTGGGAATGGCCAGTGGAAACCGGGAATGGGCAATGGGAACTGGGAATGGCCAATGGAAATGGGAATAGGCAATGGAAACCGGGAATGGCCAATGGGAACTGGGAATGGCCACCGGAAACACGAGAAATCCAATGGGAACTGGGAATGGGCACTGGGAACACAGGAAATCCAGTGAGAACTGGGAATGGGCAATGGGAACACGGGAAATGCAATGGGAACGGGAACGGGCAATGGGCAATGGGAACTGGGAATGGCCAATGGGAACTGGGAATGGGCAATGGAAACACAGGAAATCCAATGGGAACGGGAATGGGCACGGGAAAAATGGGAAATCCAATGGGAACGGGAATAGGCAACGGGAAACACGGGAAATCCAATGGGAATGGGAACGGCCACCGGGAACTGGGAATGGGCAATGGGAACTGGGAATGGGCAATGGGAACGGGCAATGGAACTGGGAATGGGCAATGGAATGGCCCTGGAATTCCCTTGCAATGACGCTGGAACTGCCCTGGAATTGCTCTGGAATTATTTTGGAACTGCCCTGGAATAACCCTGGAATGACCCTGGAATTCTCCTGCCCTGGAATGACCTTGGAATTGCTCTGGAATGGTCCTGGAATGACCCTAGAATTTCCCAAGAACTGCCGTGGAATAACCCTTGAATGACCCAGGAATTGCCCTGAAATTACCCTGGAATTCTCTTGCCCTGGAATGACCTTGGAATTGCCTTGGAACTGCCGTGGAATGGCCCTGGAATTGCCCCGGAATTACCCTGGAACTGCCCTGGAATTGCCAATGGGAACTGCCCTGGAATTACCCTGGAACTGCCCTGGAATTGCCAATGGGAACTGCCCTGGAATTACCCTGGAACTGCCCTGGAATTGCCCTGAAATGACCCTTGAATTCTCCTGCCCTGGCATGACCTTGGAATGGCCCTGGAATAACCCTGATATGACCCTGGAATAACCTTGGAACTGCCCCGGAACTGCCCTGGAATAACCCTGGAATTGCCCTGGAATAACCCTGGAATAACCCTGGAATTGCCCTGGAATAACCCTGGAATTACCCTGGAATTGCCCTGGAATAACCCTGGAATTGCCCAGGAACTGCCCTGGAATAACCCTGGAATTGCTCTGGAATTATTCTGGAATTGCCTTGGAATAACCCTGGAATTGCCCAGGAACTGCCCTGGAATAACCCTGGAATTGCTCTGGAATTATTCTGGAATTGCCCTGGAATGGCTCTGGAATTACCCTGGAATTGCCTTGGAATTGCCTTGGAATTGCCCTGGAATTGCCCTGGAATAACCCTGGAATTGCCCAGGAACTGCCTTGGAATAACCCTGGAATGGCTCTGGAATTATTCTGGAATTACCCTGGAATTGCCGTGGAATAGCCCTGGAATAACCCTGGAATGACTTTGCAATGGCCCAGGAACTGCCCTGGAATAACCCTGGGATTCTCCTACCCTGACATGACCTTGGAATTGCCCTGGAATAACCCTGAATTAACCCTGGAATTGCCTTGGAACTGCCGTGGAATGGCCCTGGAATTGCCCAGGAACTGCCCTGGAATAACCCTGGAATTGCCCTGGAATAACCCTGGAATTGCCCCCAAACTGCCCCGGAATCTTCCCCGCAATGCCCCCGGCCCTGCCCTGGGATCACCCCTGAATCCCCCCGGAATTCCACGCCCGGAATTCCCGGAATTCCCGGGATTGCCGGTACCGTTCATGCAGGCCTCGTGCAGCGGCGAGGCCGTGTAGAGCGGCGGGTTGACCTTGGCGCCGTGCGCCAGCAGCACCCGCACGCACTCCAGGCTGCCCGAGGCGCAGGCGTCGCACAGCGGCGTGCTGCCGTCGATGTTCCGCGCGTCCACCTGACCGGGAAACGGGGAAAAAATGGGGAAAAACGAGGGAAAATGGGGAAAAATGGGGAAAAATGGGGGAAAAACAGGGGAAGAACGGGGGAAAAACAGGGGAAAATGGGTTAGAAACAGGGGAAAACCAGGGAAAACCAGGTTAAAAATAGGAAAGAACCAGGGGAAAACAGGTTAAAAATAGGGGAAAACGGGTTAAAAACAGGGGAAAACCAGGGGAAAAACAGGTTAAAAACAGGTTAAAAACAGGGAAAAGCGGGTTAAAAACAGGGGAAAATGGGTTAAAACCAGGGAAAAACAGGGGAAAAACGGGGGAAAAACGGGGGAAAAACAGGGGGGAAATGGGGGGAAAACAGGGGAAAAACGGGAAAAATAGGGGAAAACGGGTTAGAAACAGGGGGAAAACAGGAAAAATGGGAAAAACGGGGGAAAACAGGGGAAAACGGGGGACAACGGGGGAAAAACGGGGGAAAACAGGGAAAATGGGGAAAAACGGGAGAAACAGGGGAAAATGGGGGAAAAACGGGAAAATGGGGGAAAACGAGAAAAATGGGAAAAAAGGGGAAAAAACAGGGGAAAACAGGTTAGAAACAGGGGAAAACAGGTTAAAAATAGGGGAAAAACAGGGGAAAATGGGTTAGAAACAGGGAGAAGTAAGGGAAAAACAGGTTAAAACCAGGGAAAACCAGGTTACAAATAGGGAAAAGCAGGTTAAAAACAGGGAAAAGTAGGAGAAAAGCAGGTTAAAAGTAGGGAGAAGCAGGTTAAAAGGAGGTTAAAAGTAGGGAAAAGGAGATTAAAAACAGGTTAAAAGCAGGTTAAAAGCAGGGCTGTCCCCTCCTGGCAGGGACTTGTGCAGAGCCACCAGGGCCCCTGAGCCTCCTTTGCTCCAGGCTCAGCCCCTGCCCAGCTCCCTCAGCCCCTCCTGGTTCTCCAGCCCCTTCCCAGCTCCCTCAGCCCCTCCTGGTTCTCCAGGCCCTTCCCATCTCCCTCAGCCCCTCCTGGTTCTCCAGGCCCTTCCCAGCTCCCTCAGCCCCTCCTGGTTCTCCATTCCCTTCCCAGCTCCGTCAGCCCCTCCTGGTTCTCCAGGCCCTTCCCAGCTCCCTCAGCCTCTCCAGACCCTTCCCAGCTCCCTCAGCCCCTCCTGGTTCTCCAGACCCATCCCAGCTCCCTCAGCCTCTCCAGACCCTTCCCAGCTCCATTCCTGGACCCTCTCCAGCCCCTCCAGGCCCTTCCTGCCCTGAGGATCCCAGAGCTGACCCCAAGGTTCCAGGGGGTCCCTCAGCAGTGCCAGCTCAGGGGACAGTCCCTTCCCTAACCCTGCTGGCCGCTCCATTCCTGCTGAAATCCAGGTGCCAGCGGCCTCCTGCCCACCTGGGCACAGCTGGGCATGTCCAGCTGCTGTCACCAGCACCCCCAGGGACATTTCTCCAGGCTCAGCTTCTTCCCAGCTCCCTCAGCCCCTCCAGCCCATTCTCGGCTCCCTCAGCCCCTCCTGGTTCTCCAGACCCTTCCCAGCTCCCTCAGCCCCTCCAGGCCATTCCCAGCTCCCTCAGCCTCTCCAGACCCTTCCCAGCTCCCTCAGCTTTTCCTGCTTCTCCATTCCCTTCCCAGCTCCCTCAGCCCTTCCAGCCCATTCCCAGCTCCCTCAGCCCCTCCTGGTTCTCCATTCCCTTCCCAGCTCCCTCAGCCTCTCCAGCCCATTCCCAGCTCCCTCAGCCTCTCCAGCCCCTTCCCAGCTCCCTCAGCCTCTCCAGCCCCTTCCCAGCTCCCTCAGCTTTTCCTGCTTTTCCATTCCCTTCCCAGCTCCCTCAGCCTCTCCAGCCCATTCCCAGTTCCCTCAGCCCCTCCTGGTTCTCCATTCCCTTCCCAGCTCCCTCAGCCTCTCCAGACCCTTCCCAGTTCCCTCAGCCCCTCCTGGTTCTCCATTCCCTTCCCAGCTCCCTCAGCCCCTCCAGCCCATTCCCAGCTCCCTCAGCCCCTCCTGGTTCTCCATTCCCTTCCCAGCTCCCTCAGCCCCTCCTGGTCATTCAGACCATTCCCAGCTCCCTCAGTCCCTCCTGGTTCTCCATTCCCTTCCCAGCTCCCTCAGCCACCCCATTCCCTTCCCAGCTCCCTCAGCCTCTCCAGACCCTTCCCAGCTCCCTCAGCTTTTCCTGCTTTTCCATTCCCTTCCCAGCTCCCTCAGCCTCTCCAGCCCATTCCCAGCTCCCTCAGCCCCTCCTGGTTCTCCAGACCCTTCCCAGCTCCCTCAGCCCCTCCTGGTTCTCCATTCCCTTCCCAGCTCCCTCAGCCCCTCCATTCCCTTCCCAGCTCCCTCAGCCCCCCCAGCCCATTCCCAGCTCCCTCAGCCCCTCCTGGTTCTCCAGACCCTTCCCAGCTCCCTCAGCCCCTCCTGGTTCTCCATTCCCTTCCCAGCTCCCTCAGCCCCTCCATTCCCTTCCCAGCTCCCTCAGCTTCTCCATTCCCTTCCCAGCTCCTTCAGCCTCTCCATTCCCTTCCCAGCTCCCTCAGCCCCTCCTGGTTCTCCATTCCCTTCCCAGCTCCCTCAGCGCCTCCAGCCCATTCCCAGCTCCCCGTTCCCAGCGGCACCGGGGCCGGGACCAGGGGCTCCCACCTGCGCGCCCGCCTCCAGCAGCAGCCGCACGCACTGCGCCTGCCCGCGCAGGCTGGCCTCGTGCAGGGGCGTGATGGAGTCGTAGGTGACGGCGTTGACGCATGCGCCGTTCTCGATCAGCTGCCGCAGCCGCGCCGCCTCCCCGCGCCGCGCGGCCTCGTGCACCGGCGTCCGGTCCGCCCAGAAACCTGCAAATGAGGGGAGATTCTACCAAATTCCTTTTTTTTTTAGGGAAAAATAAGTTTAAAGTGCTGTTTTTTTGGTAATTTCTGTCCCGCAGTGACTTCACTTCGCAACGTAAAAATCCGCCCCGGCCTTGGTCGCTGAAGGGATGGAAAAATCCATGCTGGGCTTCTGGAAGTTAAGAGTCTGGGAGGAAATATTCGCTATGGGAAAAATGGCAATTTGGGAGAAAATAGCAATTTGAGAGAAAATATACATTTGGGAGAATGCATCAGTTTCAGATAATATGCCAGTTTGGGAGAAAATACCAATTTGGGAGAAAATATCCATTTGGGAGAATATACCAATTTGGGAGAAAATACCAATTTAGGAAAAAATAGCAATTTTGGAGAATATACCAGTTTGGGAGAAAATATCCATTTGGGAGAATGCATCAATTTGGGATAATATACCAATTTGGGAGAAAATATCCATATGGCAAAAAAATACCCATTTGGGAGAAAATAGCAATTTGGGAGAAAATTACCAATTTGGGAGAAAATACCAAGTTGGGAGAAAATATCCATTTGGGAGAATACACCAATTTGGGAGAAAATTACCAGTTTGGGAGAAAATATCCATTTGGGAGAATGCATCAATTTGGGATAATATACCAATTTGGGAGAAAATATCCATATGGGAAAAAAATACCAATTTGGGAGAAAATTACCAATTTGGGAGAAAATACCAAGTTGGGAGAAAATATCCATTTGGGAGAATGCATCAATTTGGGAGAATATGCCAGTTTGGGAGAAAATTACCAATTCGGGAGAAAATACCAGTTTTGGAGAAAATATCCATATGGGAAAAAATACCCCTTTGGGAGAATATACCAATTCCCATGGAATTAGGGAGGAACAAGGATCGTTCCCTGGGAATCAGGGAGGTGGAACAAGGATCGTTCCCTGGGAATCAGGGAGGTGGGACAAGGATCATTCCCTGGGAATTAGGGAGGAGCAAGGATCATTCCGCGGGAATTAGGGAGGTGGAACAAGGATCATTCCCTGGGAATTAGGGAAGAACAAGGATCGTTCCCCGGGAATTAGGGAGGTGGAACAAGGATCATTCCCATGGAATAACGGAGGTGTGACAAGGATCGTTCCCCGGGAATTAGGGAAGAACAAGGATCATTCCTGGGAATTCGGGAGGAACAAGGATCGTTCCCCGGGAATTAGGGAGGTGTGACAAAGATCATTCCCCGGGAATTAGGGAGGAGCAAGGATCGTTCCCCGGGAATTAGGGAGGAACAAGGATCATTCCCTGGGAATTAGGGAGGAACAAGGATCGTTCCCCGGGAATTAGGGAAGAACAAGGATCATTCCCATGGAATTAGGGAGGTGTGACAAGGATCGTTCCCCGGGAATCAGGGAGGTGTGACAAGGATCATTCCTCGGGAATTAGGGAGGAACAAGGATCATTCCCATGGAATTAGGGAGGTGTGACAAGGATCATTCCCCGGGAATTAGGGAGGAGCAAGGATCGCTGCCGGGAATTAGGGAGGAACAAGGACCATTCCCCGGGAATTAGGGAGGAGCAAGGATCGCTGCCGGGTCCTGACGCTGTCCCGAGCATCCTCTCATCCCTTTCCTTGCCAGACGCCACTCGCTGCCCAAACCGCCCCGCAACCCCCAGAGCCCATCCTGTAACCCCCGAACCCCTCTTTAACACCCGAAATCACACCCTACACCCCAAAACCGTCCTGCAATCCCCAAACCCCATCCTTAAACCCGCAGAGCACTCTGTAACACCCAAAATCCCACTGTAACCACCAAACCCACCCTGCGAGCCCCAAAGCCCATCCCGCAACCCCCGCACCCGCCGCCCCGCGCAGCTCCCGTCTGTTCCCGGCCGGCCCCGCTGCCAGCCCCGCTCCCGCCGCTGCCCGCGCTGTGCCCGGCCCGGCCCGCTGCCCACGCACCGATGTCGCCCCTCAGGGAGCCGCTGCCGCCGGGGCTCTCCATGGCCCGGCCCCGCGGAGCCGCCGCTGCGGCCTCGTCCCGAGCCGGGGCCTGCCGGGCTGGAGGGCCCGGCGCGGAGCACGCCGGGAGTTGTAGTGCGGGAACGGGCCGCGATGGGAGCGGGGTGGGATGGGGAATGGGGGGACTGGGATGGGAACGGGGAGACTGGGATGGGGACGGGGGAGCTGGGATGGGAACGGGGGGACTGGGATGGGAACGGGGGAGCTGGGATGGGAATGGGGGGACTGGGAAACAGGGTACTGGGGGCACTGGGATGGGGACGGGGGGACTGGGATGGGAACGGGGGAGCTGGGATGGGGAACAGGGGGACTGGGATGGGAACGGGGGACTGGGATGCGGACAAGGTACTGGGGGTACTGGGATGGGAACGGGAGGACTGAGGGAACTGGGATGGAGAACAGGATACTGGGATGGAGGACAGGGGAACTGGTGGGACTGGGATGGGAACGGGGTACTGGGATGGGGGAATAGGGGGTACTGGGGGGACTGGGGAACAGGGGGATTGGGGGGACTGGGATGGGAACGGGGGGACTGGGATGGGGAACAGGGGTACTGGGGGGACTGGGATGGGGAACGGGGGGACTGGGATGGAGAACGGGGGTACTGGGATGGAGAACAGGGGACTGGGATGGAGAACAGGGGGACTGAAGGAACTGGGATGGAGGACAGGGGAACTGGGAGTACTGGGATGGGGGACGGCACTGGGATGGGGAACAGGGTATTGGGGGGACTGGGATGGGAACGGGGTACTGGGGGTACTGGGATGGGAACGGGGTACTGGGATGGGGAACAGGGGATACTGGGAGTACTGGGATGGGGAACGGGAGGACTGAGGGAACTGGGATGGAGAACAGGATACTGGGATGGAGGATAGGGGAACTGGTGGGACTGGGATGGGAACGGGGTACTGGGATGGGGGAATAGGGGGTACTGGGATGGAGGACAGGGGAACTGGGGAGACTGGGATGGAGAACAGGGACTGGGATTGGGGACAAGGTACTGGGGGGACTGGGATGGGAGACAGGGGGGACTGGGATAGAGAACAGGGTATAGGGGGGACTGGATTGAAATGATGGAGCTGGAAAATCCACGGCAATAATTCCATATAAACTGCAATTGCTCCATCCTGCCAAGTGAGAACTGGAATACCCATTTTGGGAGAATATACCCATTTGGGAGAAAATAGCAATTTTGGGAGAAAATCTCAATTTTGCCCCTGCAGGAGGATGAAATTCCATAAATCCAGTGGGAAACTTCTGGTTTGGAATGAAGGAGTTGGAAAATCCATGGCAATAATTCCATTAAAACTGCATTGGAAACCAACCCAAATTTGTGGAAGAGACAGAAATGATCCCAAATTTTAGGAAATGAAGGGAAACCACCCCAAACTAATAAAGAAATAGGAGAAAAATCAGCATTTCCATGGTGATAAATAAGAGAAAAGCAGAGCAATTCAGCTTTTCCATGGATTTCCATGTGGGATTACAGCAGGGCAGGAGCAGGATCCCATGCAGTGTTTGCAGGTTGTGTTCTCAGCCTGGCTCCTGGCACTAAAAATAAATAAATTATAATTATTAAATATAAAATATATCAATAATTAATAAATTAAATTATTTGCTTTGCCCCAGTGTCATCAGGAACTGCTGCTCCCTCCTGAGTCATTCCAGAATTCCATTATTCCATTCCAGCTCTTCTCCATGGAACAACCAGCAGAAAAATTCAGATTTTTTTCTGAATAAAAGAGGGAAATAAAGCTCAAAATGACTTCTTGAAATTCACATTTAAGTGCACAGGAACTTTATGAGTCAAGGCAAAGAAGCCAAAATGAAACCTTGCCAGGAACACGGTGACATCCTGGGCCTGCCTTGTCACCACCCAAAAAAGCCACGAGGCCCCAAAAGGGACAGAGAAACTCCACTTAAAAATGGGAGTTCCTCCAGTTCCTCTCCTCAGCAAAAGGAACAAAATATTTATAATTCAAATATTTGGAAAAGATTCTTAGGATGATCCAGTCCAAACCATCAGAATGCTGATCATAAAAATTGGAATTTTTTTGTTTTTCCAAGCATTGAAAAAGGAGCTGAAATTCTACATTTCCTCACCAGGAGCTGCTCCCAACACCAAAATATTTGGATTTTCATGGGACAGTGACTGGATGATCCCACTGGAGGCGGAAATTTGGATTTTCCCCTCTTTGAGGACACCCAGGAAAATATTTCTGTCTCAGCAAGAATTCCAGGTTTTTATCTGCCAGCAGGAGCTAGAAAAACCCATGGATCTGGCAGATTTGCTGTGATAAGTGCTATACATAAATAATAAATAATGTAAATATTTTATATAATGTAATATAATGTAATATAATGTAATATAATGTAATATTATATTATATTATATTATATTATATTATATTATATTATATTATATTATATTATATTATATTATATTATATTATATTATGTTATATATTTTTATAGTTATATATAATACAAAAACAAAAATAATGTATTAATATTATATATATATTTTTATATAATAAATAATAAAAATAATATATATAATAAAACTAATATAAATATTATTTATATTATAATATAAATAAATGCTATAAAATTTGCTATAAATGGTGCCCTGCCTCCCCCCCCCCCAAAAAAAAAATCACTTTTTCTCCCTCCTGTCTTCATTTTTCCCACTGGGCAGCAGCACTTTGCTCTCTGCTGCTGCCCTAGCAAATTCTTGGGCTGGGTTCCTGACTTCTTTGGCTAATAAGTGACTCATGAATGAGCTGGCCCATTGTTGTTCCTTATGTTTGAATTTGGTTGCCAATCTTTGCTGCCAAGGCCAGCAGAGCTAAAAAAGCCCAGCCTGGGCGCTGAGCATGGAGAGAGCTCAGCAGGGATCAGGAATTGGCCTCTCCATAAATCGTTTTTTTTGGATTTATGCCAAGTGGAATCCCCTCCAAGGCTCCTTGCTCAGCCAAACACAACCTTTGCCCTGGCGTTCAGCACGGGCTGTTCCCAAATCCTCTTGTGCAAGAGGTTGGGCAGGTCCAGATCTCCCTGTTCCCTCTCCGAAGCTGATTGCAACATTTGTTATTGGATGTGGTTTTGGTGTTTCTGCCAAGCCTGGCAAAGCCTAAAAATGATCCTTATTTTCTTCTGGGCCATGTTGGGTTCAACACTGGGGTGAGGCAACCCCGAACCATCAGGAGGGACTTTACTGAGCCCCTTCCTTGATCCCCTCAGAGCCTTTTACCATCACTTTTTATCTGGCCAGGCCCAGTGGTTTTCCTCAGCCCCTCAGTTTGGCTCTTCCCTCAGGATTTTTTTATCTTTTCTGGCCCAGTGGTTTTCCTCAGCCCTTCAGTTTGGCTCTTCCCTCAGTTTCTCATTTTGGCTCTTCCCTCAGCCCCTTCCCTCACGATTTTTTATTGTTTCTGGCCCAGGGTTTTGGCTCAGCCCCTCAGTTTGGCTCTTCCCTCAGTCCCTTCCCTCATGATTTTTTATCTTTTCTGGCCCAGTGGTTTTCCTCAGCCCCTCATTTTGGCTCTTCCCTCGGGGCCTTTCCCCATCATTTTTTATCTGTTCTGTTCTGAGGGTTTTCCCTCAGTTTCTCATTTTGGCTCTTCCCTCATGATTTTTTATCGTTTCTGGCCCAGTGGTTTTCCTCAGTCCCTCAGTTTGGCTCTTCCCTCATGATTTTTTATCTTTTCTGGCCCAGTGGTTTTCCTCAGTCCCTCAGTTTGGCTCTTCCCTCAGCCCCCTCCTTCATGATTTTTTATCTGACCAGGCCCAGTGGTTTTCCTCAGCCCCTCAGTTTGGCTCTTCCCTCAGCCCCTTCCCTCATGATTTTTCATCTTTTCTGGTTTTCCTCAGCCCCTCAGTTTGGCTCTTCCCTCAGCCCCTTCCCTCAGGGCCTCTCCCCATCATTTTTTATCTGTTCTGTTCTGTTCTGTTCTGAGGGTTTTCCCTCAGTTTCTCATTTTGGATCTTCCCTCAGTCCCTTTCCTTTCATTCCTTGTTTCTCATTTCTTGTTCCTTCTTTCCCTCACCCCTCACATCATTCCTTAAATCCCTTCCTTCCCCCTCAGAGCCTTCCCTCAACCTCCCCAAAATCCTTTCCTGATTCCCCCAACCCCTTATTTTGGCTCTTCCCTCAGAACCTTCCCCATCATTTTTCATCTGTTCTAGCCCAGTGTTTTTCCTCAGTTTCTCATTTTGGATCTTCCCTCAGACCCCTTCTTCTCATTCCTTGTTTTCCTCATTCCCTCACATCATTCCTTAAACCCCTTCCTTCACCTCAGTCCTTGCCCCTCAGCCCCTCAGTGTTTTTCCTCAGCCCTTCATTTTGGCTTTTCCCTCAGGGCCTTTCCCCATCATTTTTTATCTGTTCTGGCCCAGGGTTTTTCTTCAGTTTCTCATTTTGGATTTTCTTTCACCTCAGACCCCTTCCCCTCATTCCTTGTTTCCCTCATTCCCTCACATCATTCCTTAAACCCTTTCCTTCACCTCAGTCCTTGCCCCTCAGTGTTTTCCCTCAGCCCCTCATTTTGGCTCTTCCCTCAGGGCCTTCCCCCATCATTTTTTAACTGTTCTGGCTCAGTGGTTTTCCTCAGCTTCTCATTTTGGATCTTCACTCAGTCCCCTTCCTCTCATTCCTTGTTTCCCTCATTCCATCACATCATTCCTTAACCCCTTCCTTCACCTCAGTCCTTGCCTCTCAGTGTTTTCCCTCAGCCCCTCATTTTGGCTCTTCCCTCAGGGCCTTTCCCCATCATTTTTTATCTGTCCTGGCCCAGGGTTTTTCTTCAGTTTCTCATTTTGGATCTTCTTTCACCTCAGTCCTTCCCCCTCAGAGCCTTCTCTCAGCCCCTCATTTTGGCTTTTCCCTCAGGGCCTTTCCCCATCATTTTTTATCTGTCCTGGCCCAGGGTTTTTCCTCTCATTTTGGATCTTCTCTCACCTCAGAGCCTTCTCTCAATCTCCCCAAAATCCCTGCCCTCAATCCCCTTCCTGATCCCCTCAGCCCCTCATTTTGGCTCTTCCCTCAGCCCCTTCCCTCAGGGCCTTCTCCCCATATTTCATTATCCCTTCTGTCTCTTTTGCCTCACATCATTCCTTAACCCCTTCCTTCACCTCAGTTCTTCCACCTCAGAGCCTTCCCTCAACCCCCCCAAAACCCCTTCCCTGATCCCCTCATGGCCTTTCTCCCATATTTCTTTATCAATTCCATCCCCTTCCCTCATCTCCTCACCCCATTATTGTGTCCCTCAGCCCCATCCCTGCTCTCGATGTCCCCTTGTCCCCCATGGATTGGGATACCCCCAAAGTCCCTCAGGGGTGGCTCCAGGCCACACACACACATACAGAAATAGATGTCTAAGCAGAAAAAGAAGATAAATAATTCCGTTTTTCTGCACCGCCTGGAATCTGCCCAGATCAGCTCAGCAAGGAGAGAGTTTGTCCTTGAGTAGTTGTGGGAAGAGCTGAGGCCAGGTATGGAGGGGCAGAGGTATCAGGAAGGGGATTGAGATAAAATACTGAGGGAGAAGGACTGAGGGGAGGGAGGGGGCTCTGGCCATGATGTGAAGTGTGAGGGATTAAGGAAAGAAATTTTGGGACTGAGGAAAGGCCGGAAACAAGGAACACAAAGGGAAAATACTGAGGGGGAAAGACTGAGGTGAGAAAAAGAGCTCTGGCCATGATGTGAGGGGACAAGGGAAGGAGTTTAGGGACTGAGGGCAGATCCAAAACATGGTTCTGGGGAAGGAACATGAGGGCTCAAAGCAGAAAAATGAGGGAAGGGGCAGTGGGAAGAGCAGAACAAACATTGGATTGGTCGGGAAGGGAATTGGGGGAAACTGAGGGAAGACCCAAAAAAAGAGAAAACAGTGCTGGGGAAGGACTGAGGAGGAGAAAGGGGTCTCTCCCCATGCTGTGAGGGGATGAGGAAGGGGCAGCGGAGAGAGCTGAAGTCAGGCATGGAGGGGCTGAGGTGATCGAGGAGGAGGACAGGGCAAGATTGAGGCAAGATCCCCACCACCGGCAAACACGGATGGCCGAGCGTGGAGCTGACAACGAGGGAGCAGCCATGAGGGACGGAAGGAGACAGGCCGGCTCCGGGCAGCCAGCGGCCGGTGACCGCGGGAAGAGGAAAACCCGCGGGCGGCCCCTCGCTGTCTTTCCGGTTCAGTTTTCACTTTCTGTTTTTTTCCGCGCCGCTCCCGCCCCACGTCCCCTCCTTCCTTCCCTCCCTCTCTCTCTCTCTCTCTCTCTCTCTCTCTCCTCCCCCTCCTGCTCCGTCCTTCCACTTCCTGGGGCCGGCGGATGGCGGCGGCCGCCCCGCGCCGCCTCATGCCGCCGGCCCGGTAGCGGCGCCGCGCCGGGGCCGGGCGGGGCGGCCATGAGGGCGGCCTGAGGGACGGCCCCGAGCGAGCCCCGGCCATGGGCGAGAGGCGGCGCGGGGAGAGCGGCGAGCCGGGCACGGGTAAGCGGGGCTGGGGGGTGAGGGCGGGCGGGCTCCATCGCGCCCTTCGCTGCGACTTGGGCGGTGGTTACCGGCTCCATGCCGCTCTCCCTTGAGGGAGGGAAAGGCGGGCGGCTCCTTCCCGCTCTTCGCTGGGAGAAGGGAAAGCGAGCGGCTTCATGCCGCTCTTCCCCTATGAGGGAAGGAGTTACTGGCTCCATGCCGCTCTTCCTTTGGAGAGGGGAAGGCGACCGGCTCCATCGTGCCCTTCCTTAAAGAGGAAAGGGTTCCCGGCTCCATCGTGCCCTTCCTTAAAGAGGGAAGGGTTCCTGGCTCCATCGTGCTCTTCCTTAAGGAAAAGAAGGGTTCGCGGCTCCATCCCGCCTTTCCTTAAGGAAAAGAAGGGTTCCCGGCTCCATCCCGCCTTTCCTTAAGGAAAAGAAGGGTTCGCGGCTCCATCCCGCCTTTCCTTAAGGAAAAGAAGGGTTCCCGGCTCCATCCCGCCTTTCCTTAAGGAGAGGAGGATTCCCGGCTCCATCCCGCCCTGCCCTGGCAGAAATGTGCGTGTAGGAGCGGGGATTTCTGCCTCCATCCCGCCCTTCTCCGGGAAGCAAAGGGTTACCTCTCCATGGCACTTTTCCCCGGGGGAAAAGACGATTTACCGGCTCCGTGCTGGGTAACGGAGCGTTCCCGGCTCCATCCCGCATTCCCCGGGGAGCAGCGCGGCGGCCGCGCCGCCTTTGCCGCTCTCCGTGCCCGCTGCTGCCGGTGAGGCCCCGAGCCCGAGCTCCTGCGAGCCTGGGACACGTCGGAGCCCAGATGGTTTTGAAATTCTCCGGCTCACCAGCGACACGTTGGCTTTTCCAAGGGCTTGATCCCCGAGCAGGCTGGGAAAGTCACGGTGCTTTTTTGGACACACGTGTTGGGTGATGCTGGTGCGCCTCGGGAGTGGGATTTGGGGATAAAACCAGCGTGGATGGGTGGTGATCCCCTCCTGGAGGGGATGGAGGTCTCTCGGTCTCCCTTTGGAGCAGCTGCAGGGCTGAAATTTGGCCTTGTAAGGGGAGAAAAATGCGTTTGTGCTCCGGTGTTGCACAATTCTAATCCCGGATTGCCCTCAGATTATCCCGAGGAGGTTTGGATTGCAGCAGAGCTCGCCCAGCTCTCCTGAAGGGAGGATAATCTGGGATGGATGGGTGGAACAGGCCCAAAAAGAATTGTAAATCATGGTCCTTGCTCCATGGAAACCAAGGCTTTTTAATAAAAAACCTGTGTTCTATCATGATCCAGAATGATCCAGAATGGTGAGGAGGTGCTCTGCTTTTTTTGAACATAAAATTAATGGATTCACCCCAAAATGGATATTTCTTAGTGCAGCTCCAAGCTCATTTTGGTTTTTCTAAACCATTTTATTTTTTATAAAACATGGGGTTTTGCTCTGGTCGAATCTGGAAATCTCTGCTCTGCTCTAGAAGGAATTTTTTATATAAATTCTGTTATAACCAATAGTGTGATTTCACAGAAACTGTTCTTTTCCAGCCAAAAAAAAATCATTATCGGAGCATTTCAGAAACTCTTATCTCCTCTGGTAAGGATTGTGATTAATTACAATTAATTGCCTTGCACCACAGCCTGTTAGGTGGCTCTGATATTGGTTTTATGCATAATTTACATAAAATTTATTTCTTTTTAGTGCTCCTAAACCTGCATTTTTTGGCAACAGCAGAGCCAGCTTGAATATTCCCCATTCCCATTTTAAGTATTCCTTAAAATCCAACTTTGGGATTTTCTTCCCCAAAGTCCCCAATTCCTTGTTTTGCTTAGAATCCCTTTGAGACCAGAAAGTCAAATGTTGATTTTTTGGGGGGTGTATAAATACCAAAATAAATACCAATTTTTTTACCAAATCTGGAATATTTTTTTGATGCTGAGACCCCACCAATTCTGAGGGAACCTTTGGATTTGAGTTGTTTGGATTGGGAATTTTCAGGGTGTGATTTCCACAGGGAATGGGGTTGGAGGATTTGTTTTGATTTTTTTTTTCCCCTTATTTTCCCAAAGGGAATTTCTGTGCCTCAGGGGAGATTGTTCCTGACACTGCTGCTCTCTCAGCTCCCTGGAAAATCCCAGAATTAGCTGATTTTACAAATAAAATGTTATTTTTTTGTCATCCAAGTGCCAAAATCCCAGTGCTGGTGCCTTGGGAAGAGTCAGGTGTCACCTGAGTGAAGCCACAGCCCTGGGTGAGTGACAAAATCAGAATTTTTTGTGATGAAACCTCCTGATTTCCATCAGTGAATGTGTGAAACAAAAGCACATTTTGAATTTCCTGAGCAGGAGAGAAGCTGGGAAATCCAAGGAATGGATTTGAGCTGCCCTGAGGAATTTTTTTTCCAATCCCATTGGGGTTGGACGTGGCTTTGTCCAGCCAGGGATGGGGAAAAATTCCAACTTCTCATCCAGCCTGACCCTCCCAAGGAGATTTTATTTTTTATTTCCCTTTCATTTTTCCATCTGCTGGCACAGCAGGAAAAGCTCCATCATTTCTCCACCATTTTTCCAGCTTTTTTTTCCCTCCCAAAAGAAACATTTCCTTTGGAATTCTTTTGTTGGAGCCAAACAAAAGAAGAGAAGGAGCAAAATTCCGGGTGGGAATTTGGAAACTCCCAGATTTGTTGATGGCACTAAAGAGGATTTTTTTTGTTTTTGTTTTGTTTGGAATGCAGGAACATCACTTTCCCTTCCCATGAGGAAACTGGAAAAAAAATTGGAAAAAAAAAATTGCAAAAAAATATTGGAAATCCAATCCAGCACAATTCCAGAGCTGGAAAATTCCCTTGATTTTTTAGGGGGGAAAATTTTCCCTAAAATCCAATTTTAGGGATTCCCAATCCAGAGAAATTCCCTTGGGGGAAAAGGAAAAAAAAAATCAAAACAAATCCTCCAACCACATTCCCTGTGGAAATCACAGCCTGAAAATTCCCAATCCAAACAACTCAAATCCAAAGGTTCCCTCAGAATTGGTGGGGTCTCAGCATCAAAAAAATATTCCAGATTTGGTAAAAAATATTCCAGATTTGGCAAAAAAAATTCCAGATTGGGCAAAAAATATTCCAGATTGGGCAAAAAAAATTCCAGATTGGGTAAAAAAAATTCCAGATTGGGTAAAAAAAATATTCCAGATTGGGTAAAAAATATTCCAGATTGGGCAAAAACCTGAATTTCTGTTGTTCCCAATTCCCTGAGCAAACGGATCAGCTGGAGAAGGAAAATCCCTGGATTTCAGTTGGAGAAGGAAAAATCTCTGGATCAACCAGGGAGAGACTTTGGATTTTCTGGGAGATCTCCCAGAAAAAGAAGGAAATTGGGATGGGAGGAGTTAAATTGTGGAAGGATTTGGGGAAGATGATCCCAAGGAACCTCTGGAATGCACAGAGTGGTTTTTGGGAGAATTGTGGCAGGATAAAATGTTCCTGGATTTATCCCAAATTTTGGGGTGAATCCACAGTGGGGCCAGAGCTGATCCCAATGTTCCAGCTCATTCCAGCCTTGGGATCAAGGCAGGAAAATTGTTGCATTTTAAAGATTTGGAGGGAATTTTGAGGATTTGACAGCATCCAGATGCCTGCAGTGAATGCTACTCAAATTTTAAGGTTAAAAATTGTAAAAAATGAGGATATTGCTACTCAAATTTTAAGGTTTAAAAATGTGAAAAATGAGGGAATTGCTACTCAAATTTTAAGGTTAAAAAATGTAAAAAATGAGGGAATTGCTACTCAAATTTTAAGGTTAAAAAATGTAAAAAATGAGGGAATTGCTACTCAAATTTTAAGGTTTAAAAATGTAAAAAATGAGGAAATTGCTACTCAAATTTTAAGGTTAAAAATGTAAAAAATGAGGAAATTGCTACTCAAATTTTAAGGTTAAAAAATGTAAAAAATGAGGGAATTGCTACTCAAATTTTAAGGTTTAAAAATGTAAAAAATGAGGGAATTGCGACTCAAATTTTAAGGTTAAAAAATGTAAAAAATGAGGAAATTGCTGCTCAAATTTTAAGGTTAAAAATGTAAAAAATGAGGAAATTGCTGCTCAAATTTTAAGGTTAAAAAATGTAAAAAATGAGGGAATTGCTGCTCAAATTTTAAGGTTTAAAAATGTAAAAAATGAGGGAATTGCTACTCAAATTTTAAGGTTAAAAAATGTAAAAAATGAGGGAATTGCTACTCAAATTTTAAGGTTTAAAAATGTAAAAAATGAGGAAATTGCTGCTCAGATTTTAAGGTTTAAAAATGTAAAAAATGAGGAAATTGCTGCTCAAATTTTAAGGTTAAAAAATGTAAAAAATGAGGGAATTGCTACTCAAATTTTAAGGTTTAAAAATGTAAAAAATGAGGGAATTCTGCACTTCCCAAGCCTGGAGCTTTCCTGCTGGGCTGGGAAGTTGCTGGGTGCTGAGGCCATCCAGAAATCCCAGAAAATGGGAGGAACCAAAGGAAAATCCTGGATTTTGGAAGTCAGGGGTGCCCAGGGCTGATTCCAGCTGGGAATTGCGGCTCTGGAGCAGCTCAGCATTCCCTGATCCCATTGGTGATCCATTCCTGATCCCATTCCTGATCCCATTCCTGATCCCATTGCTGATCCATTCCTGATCCCATTGGTGATCCCATTCCTGATCCCATTGCTGATCCCATTGCTGATCCCATTGCTGATCCATTCCTGATCCCATTGCTGATCCCATTCCTGATCCCATTGCTGATCCCATTCCTGATCCCATTCCTGATCCCATTGCTGATCCATTCCTGATCCCATGGCTGATCCCATTCCTGATCCCATTGCTGATCCCATTCCTGATCCCATGGCTGATCCCATGGCTGATCCCATTCCTGATCCCATGGCTGTTCCCATTCCTGATCCATTCCTGATCCCATTGCTGATCCCATTCCTGATCCCATTCCTGTTCCCATTCCTGATCCATTGCTGATCCCATGGCTGATCCCATTCCTGATCCCATGGCTGATCCCATGGCTGATCCCATTGCTGTTCCCATTGCTGATCCATTCCTGATCCCATTGCTGATCCCATGGCTGATCCCATTCCTGATCCCATTGCTGATCCCATTGCTGATCCCATTCCTGATCCCATTGCTGATCCCATTCCTGATCCATTCCTGATCCCATTGCTGATCCCATGGCTGATCCCATTCCTGATCCCATTGCTGATCCCATTCCTGATCCATTCCTGATCCCATTGCTGATCCCATTGCTGATCCCATGGCTGATCCCATTCCTGATCCCATTGCTGATCCCATTCCTGATCCATTCCTGATCCCATTGCTGATCCCATTGCTGATCCCATTCCTGATCCCATGGCTGATCCCATTGCTGATCCCATTCCTGATCCCATGGCTGATCCCATTCCTGATCCCATTCCTGATCCCATGGCTGATCCCATTCCTGATCCCATTGCTGATCCAATGGCTGATCCCATTCCTGATCCCATTCCTGATCCCATTGCTGATCCATTCCTGATCCCATTCCTGATCCATTGCTGATCCCATTCCTGATCCCATTCCTGATCCATTCCTGATCCCATTGCTGATCCCATTCCTGTTCCCATTCCCTCATTTTCCATTCCCACATTTCCCATTCCCATTTCCCATTCCTGTTCCCATTCCCGTTCCCATTCCCACATTTCCCATTCTCACATTTCCCATTCCCGTTCCCATTCCCACATTTCCCATTCCCAAGTTTCCCATTCCCGTTCCCATTCCCACATTTCCCATTCCCATTCCCAATCCCAAATTTCCCATTCCCACATTTCCCATTCCCATTCCCACATTTCCCATTCCCACATTTCCCAAATTTCGCATTCCCATTCCCAATCCCACATTTCCCATTCCCGTTCCCAATCCCAAATTCCCCATTCCTGTTCCCATTCCCACATTCCCCATTCCCAATCCCACATTTCCCATTCCCACATTTCCCATTCCCACATTTCCCATTCCCAATCCCAAATTCCCCATTCCCAATCCCACATTTCCCATTCCCACATTTCCCATTCCCATTCCCACATTTCCCATTCCCACATTTCCCATTCCCACATTTCCCACGTTCCGGTGCCTCCGTGTCCGTTCCCTCTCTCACTTTCACTTTCCCTCCTGCCGAGTTCACTTTCACTTTCACCTTTGCCCCTGCCCTGGCCTCTGCCGGCATTTGGGATTTTTTGGGAATTTTTTCCATAGGGTTGGGAAACATCTCCCCAAAATCCAGGAGAGAACTCAGGGCTGCAGCCATTGGGCTCAGTTTCCTCTCATTAATTAATTAATTAATTAATTAATTAATTTTTAAATTCATTTTGAGCTGAGCTGGGATTTCAAATTCCATGAAAATTTTCAATTTAAAATGTAATATTTTCATTTTTTTTTTTCATTTTAAATTTTCTGGCTGCAGCCATTTGGCTCAGTTTCCTCTCATTAATTAATTAATTTTTAAATTAATTTTCCCCCTTCCTGGATTTTCATTTTGAAGCTGCATTTAGGAAAAAAACATTGGAGCGATCCCCTGCAAAATTCCTGGATTTTTCATTGCATTCCCAAGAGTTTTCCGTATTTTTTTTAAGTTTTATATCCCTGAAAATTTCTGATATTTTCCAGAAAATTGTGGTGCTCCAGCAAAAAAGAATTTTAAAAATATTAAAATTTGTGGTGGATCCTTTGAGCTGAGCTGGGATTTCAAATTCCATGAAAATGTTCAATTTAAAATGTAATATTTTAATTTTTTTGTTTAATTTTAAATTTTTTGGCTGCAGCCATTGGGCTCAGTTTCCTCCCATTAATTAATTAATTAATTAATTTTTAAATTGATTTTCCCCCTTTCTGGATTTTCATTTTGAAGCTGCATTTAGGGAAAATCATTGGAGCGATCACCTGCAAAATTCCTGGATTTTTCATTGTATTCCCAAGAGTTTTCCATATTTTTTTTTTAAGTTTTTATCCCTGAAAATTTCTGATATTTTCCAGAAAAAGTTGTGGCGCTCCAGGAAAAAGAATTTTAAAAATATTAAAATTTGTGGTGGATCCTTTGAGCTGAGCTGGGATTTAAAACTCCATAAAAATTTTCAATTTAAAATGTAATATTTTCATTTTTTTTTATTTTAAATTTTAAATTTTCTGGCTGCAGCCATTGGGCTCAGTTTCCTCTCATTAATTAATTAATTAATTAATTAATTTTTAAATTAATTTTCTCCTTTCTGGATTTTCATTTTGAAGCTGCATTTAGGAAAAAAACATTGGAGCGATCCCCTGCAAAATTCCTGGATTTTTCATTTCATTCCCAAGAGTTTTCCATATTTTTTTTTTTTAGCTTTTATCCCTGAAAATTTCTGATATTTTCCAGAAAAAGTTGTGGTGCTCGAGCAAACAAGAATTTTAAAAATATTAAAATTTGTGGTGGATCCTTTGAGCTGAGCTGGGATTTCAAATTCCATGAAAATGTTCAATTTAAAATGTAATATTTTAATTTTTTTTATATTAAATTTTAAATTTTCTGGCTGCAGCCATTGGGCTCAGTTTCCTCTCATTAATTAATTAATTAATTTTAAAATTAATTTTCCCCCTTCCTGGATTTTCATTTTGAAGCTGCATTTAGGAGAAACCATTGGAGCGATCACCTGGAAAATTCTTGGATTTTTCATTGTATTCCCAAGAGTTTTCCATATTTTTTTTAAGTTTTTATACCTGAACATTTCTGATATTTTCCAGAAAAAGTTGTGGTGTTCCAGCAAAAAAGAATTTTAAAAATATTAAAATTTGTGGTGGATCCTTTGAGCTGAGCTGGGATTTCAAATTCCATGAAAATTTTCAATTTAAAATGT
Organism: Zonotrichia albicollis; assembly: GCF_047830755.1. Classification (NCBI taxonomy): domain Eukaryota; kingdom Metazoa; phylum Chordata; class Aves; order Passeriformes; family Passerellidae; genus Zonotrichia; species Zonotrichia albicollis. The sequence goes on along the minus strand of NC_133822.1, from coordinate 1,776,026 downwards.
AATATTTTCATTTTTTTTAATTTTAAATCTTCAGGCTGCAGCCATTGGGCTCAGTTTCCTCTCATTAATTAATTAATTAATTTTAAAATTAATTTTTCCCCTTCGTGGATTTTCATTTTGAAGCTGCATTTAGGGGAAAAACATTGGAGCGATCACCTGGAAAATTCCTGGATTTTTCATTGTATTCCCAGGAATTTTCCATATTTTTCTTTTTAAGTTTTTTTATCCCTGAAAATTTCTGATATTTTCCAGAAAAAGTTGTGGTGCTCCAGCAAAAAGAATTTTAAAAATATTAAAATTTGTGGTGGATCCTTTGAGCTGAGCTGGGATTTCAAATTCCATGAAAATTTTCAATTTAAAATGTAATATTTTAATTCTTTTTATTTTAAATTTTAAATTTTCTGGCTGCAGCCATTGGGCTCAGTTTCCTCTCATTAATTAATTAATTAATTAATTAATTTTAAAATTAATTTTCCCCCTTTCTGGATTTTTATTTTGAAGCTGCATTTAGGGGAAAACATTGGAGCAATCACCTGGAAAATTCCTGGATTTTTCATTGCATTCCCAGGGGTTTTCCATATTTTTCTTTTTAAGTTTTTATACCTGAAAATTTCTGATATTTTCCAGAAAAAGTTGTGGCGCTCCAGCAAAAAGAATTTTAAAAATAAGGAGGTTGTGGTGGATCCTTTGAGCTGAGCTGGGATTTCAAATCCCATGAAAATGTTCAATTTAAAATGTAATCTTTTAATTTTTTTTATTTTAAATTTTAAATTTTCTGGCTACAGCCATTGGGCTCAGTTTCTTCTCATTAATTAATTAATTAATTAATTTTTAAATTAATTTTCCCCCTTCCTGGATTTTCATTTTGAAGCTGCATTTAGGAGAAAACATTGGAGCAATCCCCTGCAAAATTCCTGGATTTTTCATTGTATTCCCAAGAGTTTTCCATATTTTTTTTTGAAGTTTTTATACCTGAACATTTCTGATATTTTCCAGAAAATTGTGGTGCTCCAGCAAAAAGAATTTTAAAATATTAAAATTTGTGGTGGATCCTTTGAGCTGAGCTGGGATTTCAAATTCCATAAAAATTTTCAATTTAAAATGTAATATTTTCTTTTTTTTTGTTTAATTTTAAATTTTCTGGCTGCAGCCATTGGGCTCAGTTTCCACTCATTAATTAATTAATTTTTAAATTAATTTTCCCCCTTCGTGGATTTTCATTTTGAAGCTGCATTTAGGAGAAACCATTGGAGCGATCACCTGGAAAATTCCTGAATTTTTCATTGTATTCCCAAGAGTTTTCCATTTTTTTTTTTAAGTTTTTATCCCTGAAAATTTCTGATATTTTCCAGAAAATTGTGGCTCTCCAGCAAAAAAGAATTTTAAAAATATTAAAAGTTGTGGTGGATCCTTTGAGCTGAGCTGGGATTTAAAATTCCATAAAAATTTTCAATTTAAAATGTAATATTTTCATTTTTTTTATTTTAAATTTTAAATTTTCTGGCTGCAGCCATTGGGCTCAGTTTCCTCTCATTAATTAATTAATTAATTAATTTTTAAATTGATTTTCCCCCTTTCTGGATTTTCATTTTGAAGCTGCATTTAGGGGAAACCATTGGAGCGATCCCCTGCAAAATTCCTGGATTTTTGGGATGGATTTCCATGCTTGGGATGGATTTTTGGGATGGATTTTTGGGATGGATTTTTGGGATAGATTTCCATGCTCGGGATGGATTTTTGGGATGGATTCCATGGATTTCCATGCTTGGGGTGGATTTCCATGCTTGGGATGGATTTTTGGGATGGATTTCCATGCTTGGGGTGGATTTTTAGGATAGATTTCCATGCTTGGGATGGAATTCCGTGCTTGGGGTGGATTTTTGGGATGGATTCCATGGATTTCCATGCTTGAGATGGATTTTTGGGATGGATTTCCATGCTTGGGATGGATTTCCATGCTTGAGATGGGTTTTTGGGATGGATTTCCAAGTTTGGGATGGATTTTTGGGATGGATTTCCATGCTCAGGATGGATTTTGGGATGGATTTCATGGATTTCATGCTTGGGGTGGATTTTTGTTATGGATTCCATGGATTTCCAAGCTTGAGGTGAATTTTTGGGATGGATTTCATGAATTTTCATGCTCGGGATGGATTTTTGGGATGGATTTCCATGCTCGGGATGGATTTTTGGGATGAATTTCCAAACTTGGGATGGATTCCATGGATTTCCATGCTCGGGATGGATTTTTGGGATGGATTTCATGTTTGGGGTGGATTTTTGGGATGGATTTCCATGTTTGGGATGGATTCCATGGATTTCATGCTTGGGATGGATTTTTGGGATGGATTTCAATGCTTGGGATGGATTTTTGGGATGGATTCCATGGATTTCCATGCTTGAGATGGATTTTTGGGATGGATTTCCATGTTTGGGATGGATTTCCATGCTTGGGATGGATTTCCAAACTTGGGATGGATTTCATGCTCGAGATGGATTTTTGGGATGGATTTCCAAGCCTGGGATGGATTTCCATGCTCAGGATGGATTTTTGGGATGGATTCCATGGATTTCATGATTGGGATGTGTTTTTGGGATGGATTTCCATGCTCAGGATGGCGTTTTGGGATGGATTCCATGGATTTCATGCTCGGGATGGATTTCCATGTTTGGGATGGATTTCCATGCTCAGGATGGAGTTTTGGGATGGATTCCATGGATTTCATGCTCGGGATGGATTTTGGGATGGATTTCTATGTATGGGATGGATTTTTGGGATGGATTTCATGCTTGGGGTGGATTTTTGGGATGGATTTCCATGCTCAGGATGGAGTTTTGGGATGGATTTTGGGATGGATTTCCATGTTTGGGATGGATTTTGGGAAGGATTCCATGGATTTCCATGCTCGGGATGGATTTTTGGGATGGATTCCATGGATTTCATGCTTGGGGTGGATTTTTGGGATGGATTTCCATGCTCGAGATGGAGTTTTGGGATGGATTCCATGGATTTCCATGCTCAGGATGGATTTTTGGGATGGATTTCCATGCTCAGGATGGAGTTTTGGGATGGATTTTGGGATGGATTTCCATGCTCAGGATGGATTTTGGGAAGGATTCCATGGATTTCATGTTTTTGGTGCAGGGCGAGGTCAGAGCCGTCCCTGAGAGCTCCCCCAGCAGCTCCTGCCCCTGGCCCGGCCCCGACTGCCCCGGGAGCAGCCAGGTACCCGCGGTTCCTCTTCCCAGGGATTCCATGGATTGCCCCTCTCCCACTCCCACATTCCATGGATTTCTCCATTCCCTGATTTCCCTGCTTCCCCATCCCCACCACATTCCGTGGATTTCCCTTTTCCCAGCATTGCCCTTTTCCCAGCATTGCCCTTTTCCCAGTCCCACATTCCAGGGATTACGCTTTTTCCATGGATTTCCATTTTCCCATTCCCACATTCCATGGATTGCCCTTTATCCCAGTCCCAGATTCCATGATTACCCTGTTTTTCCCATTCCATGGATTTCCATTTTCCCATTCCATGGATTGCCCTTTCTCCCACTCCCACATTCCGTGGATTTCCCTTTCTCCCATGGATTTCCCTTCCCCCACTCCCACATTCCATGGATTTCCATTTCCCCCACTCCCACATTCCATGGATTTCTCCATTCCCTGATTTCTCTGCTTTCCCGTTCCCACCACATTCCATGGATTTCCCTTTCTCCCATGGATTGCCCTTCCCCCACTCCCACATTCCATGGATTTCTCCATTCCCTGATTTCCCTGCTTCCCCATCCCCACCACATTCCGTGGATTTCCCTTTTCCCAGCATTGCCCTTTTCCCAGCATTGCCCTTTTCCCAGTCCCACATTCCAGGGATTACGCTTTTTCCATGGATTTCCATTTTCCCACTCCCACATTCCATGGATTGCCCTTTATCCCAGTTCCAGATTCCATGGATTGCCCTTCCTCCACTCCCACATTCCATGGATTTCTCCATTCCCTGATTTCCCTGCTTCCCCATCCCCACCACATTCCGTGGATTTCCCTTTTCCCAGCATTGCCCCTTCCCCAGTACTGTGTGTCCGAGGTGAGCGGGGTGAATTCCCCGTGGGTTATCCCCAATATCCCATGGATTATCCCAATATCCCACAGCTGTTTCCCTGTCTCCCCAGTACTACATGTACGAGGTGAGCGGGGTGAATTCCCTGCTCCCCATGGATGATTCCCATTCCCCATGGATGTTTCCCAATATCCCATGGATTATCCCAGTATCCCATGGATTATCCCCAATATCCCACGGCTGTTTCCCTGTCTCTCCCCAGTACTACGTGTACGAGGTGAGCAGGGTGAATTCCCCATTCCCCATGGATGATTCCCACTTCCCATGGATTATCCCCAGTATCCCATGGGTGTTTCACAGCATCCCATGGATTATCCCCAATATCCCACGGCTGTTTCCCTGTCTCTCCCCAGTACTACGTGTGCGAGGTGAGCGGGGTGAATTCCCCGTTCCTGTGGATTATCCCCAGTATCCCATGGATTATCCCCAATATCCCACGGATGTTTCTGTCTCTCCCCAGTACTACATGTATGAGGTGAGCAGGGTGAATTCCCTGCTCCCCATGGATGTTTCCCAGTATCCCATGGATTATCCCCAATATCCCATGGATTAACCCCAATATCCCATGGCTGTTTCCCTGTCTCCCCAGTACTGTGTGTCTGAGGTGAGCGGGCTGAATTCCCCGTTCCCCATGGATTATCCCCAATATCCCATAGATTATCCCCAATATCCCACGGCTGTTTCCCTGTCTCTCCCCAGTACTACGTGTACGTGGTGAGCGGGGTGAATTCCCTGCTCCCCATGGATTATCCCCAGTATCCCATGGATTATCCCAGTATCCCATGGATTATCCCCAGTATCCCATGGATGTTTTCACAGCATCCCATGGATTATCCCCAATATCCCACGGCTGTTTCCCTGTATCTCCCCAGTACTATGTGTACGAGGTGAGCAGGGTGAATTCCCATTCCCCATGGATTATCCCGAATATCCCATGGATTATCCCAATATCCCATGGATTATCCCCAATATCCCACAGCTGTTTCCCTGTCTCCCCAGTACTACATGTACGAGGTGAGCAGGGTGAATTCCATGCTCCCCATGGATGATTCCCATTCCCTATGGATGTTTCCCAGTATCCCATGGATTATCCCCAGTATCCCATGGATTATCCCCAATATCCCACGGCTGTTTCCCTGTCTCTCCCCAGTACTACATGTACGAGGTGAGCGGGGTGAATTCCCCATGGATTATCCCCAATATCCCATGGATTATCCCAGTATCCCGTGGATTATCCCCAATATCCCACGGCTGTTTCCCTCTCTCCCCAGTACTATGTGTCTGAGGTGAGCGGGGTGAATTCCCATTCCCCATGGATTATCCCCAATATCCCATGGATTATCCCAGTATCCTATGGATTATTCCCAATATCCCACGGCTGTTTCCCTGTCTCTCCCCAGTACTATGTGTACGAGGTGAGCGGGGTGAATTCCCCTTTCCCCGTGGATTATCCTCAATATCCCACAGCTGTTTCCCTGTCTCTCCCCAGTACTGTGTGTCCGAGGTGAGCAGGGTGAATTCCCATTCCCTGTGGATTATCCCCAATATCCCATGGATTATCCCTGATATCCCACAGCTGTTTCCCTGTCTCCCCAGTACTACGTGTGTGAGGTGAGCGGGGTGAATTCTCCGTTCCTGTGGATTATCCCCAGTATCCCATGGATTATTCCCAGTATCCCATGGATTATCCCCAGTATCCCATGGATTTTTCCCTGTCTCTCCCCAGTACTACGTGTACAAGGTGAGCGGGGTGAATTCCCTGCTCCCCATGGCTGATTCCCATTCCCTATGGATGTTTCCCAATATCCCATGGATTATCCCAGTATCCCGTGGATTATCCCCAATATCCCACAGCTGTTTCCCTCTCTCCCCAGTACTATGTGTACAAGGTGAGCGGGGTGAATTCCCTGTTCCCAGTGGATTATCCCCAATATCCCACAGCTGTTTCCCTCTCTCCCCAGTACTATGTGTACAAGGTGAGCGGGGTGAATTCCCCGTTCCCCATGGATTATCCCCAATATCCCACGGCTGTTTCCCTCTCTCCCCAGCCCTGCCTGTCCGAGGTGAGCGGCCCCTCCAGGTGTGCCCGTGCCCGCTGCTGCCCTGCCAGTCCCGCCCGCCCCGGGAGATGCCCGCGCCGGCCCCGCCGCGCCCGTAAGGACACACAGAGCCCTCTGCCCTGGCACCCCTCTTGTTCCCGTGCCCCATCTGATGCTGCTTTCATCCTTTTCCCATCCCTGAGACTCTTTTATCCTTTTTCTATTTCTAAAATTCCTTTTTATGCTTTTCCCATCTCTAATATTCCTTTTTATTCCTTTTCCCATTTCTAAATCGTCCCTTTTATTCCTTTTCCCATTTCTAAATATTCCCTTTTATTTCTTTTCCCATTTCTAAATATTCCTTTCATTCCTTTTCCCATCCGTAATATTCCTTTTATCCTTTTCCCATATCCAATATTCCCTTTTATTTCTTTTCTCATCTCTAATTTTCCTTTTATTCCTTTTCCCATCTCTAATATTCCTTTTCTCCTTTTTTCATATCTAAAATTTCTTTTTATGCTTTTCCCATATCCAATATTCCCTTTTATTTCTTTTCCCATTTCTAAATATTCCCTTTTATTCCTTTTCCCATCTCTAAATATTTTCTTTTTTTATTGATTTTTCTCCAGAGCGGAGCAGAACCACCAAGGTAAGAACTGCTGGGGTTTTTGGGGTTTTTGGGATTTTTGGGGTTTTTGGGATTTTTGGGGTTTTTGGGGTTTTTGGGGTTTTTGGGATTTTTGGGATTGTGGTTGTGGGTTTAGGTGTGGGATTTTTGGGGTTGTGGGTTTTCAGTTTGTGATTTTTTGAGTTGGGTTTGTGGTTTTTGGGATTGTGGTTTTTGGGTGTGGGGTTTTTGGGATTGTGGTTTTTGGGGTTGGGGTTTTTGTGATTTTGGTTTTTGGGGTTGTGGTTTTTGGGATTGTGGGGTTTTTGGGATTGTGGTTTTTGGATGTGGGGTTTTTGAGTTTGTGGTTTTTGGGTTTGGAGGTTTTGGGTTTGGGGTTTTTGGGGTTGTGGTTTTTGGGTTTGTGGGTTTTTGGGTTTGTGGTTTTTGGGGTTGGGGTTTTTGGGCTTGGAGTTTTTTGGGTTTGGGTTTTAAGGGTTGGGGTTTGGGTTTTTTTGGGTTCGAGGCTGTACTTTTGGGATTTGGGGTTGTGGATTTTGGGTTTGGGGTTTTTGGGATTGTGGTTTTTGGGTTTGGGGTTTTTGGGATTGTGGTTTTTGGGGTTGTGGTTGTGATTTTTTGGTTTGGGATTGTGGTTTTTGGGGTTGTGGTTTTTGGGTTTGGGATTGTGGTTTTTCAGGTGGAGTTTGGGATTTTTGGAGTTTGGGGGTTTTTGGATTTGAGGTTGTGGGTTTAGGGTTTGGGCTTGGGCTTGTGGTTTTTGGGTTGAGTTTGTGGTTTTTGGGATTGGGGTTTGCTGTTGTTTGGGTTTGGGGTTGTTTGGGTTTGAGGCTGTACTTTTGGGGTTTGGGGTTGTGGATTTTGGGATTGTGGTTGTGGATTTTAGTTCTGGGGCTTTTGGGTTTGGGATTGTGGATTTTGGGTTTGGGATTGTGGTTTTCCAGGTGGAGTTTGGGATTTTTGGGGTTTTTGGGGTTTTTGGGTTTGGATTTTGGTTTGGTTTGTGTTCTGTGTTCCCCATGTTCTCTGCTCTCCCTGGGCAGAGCCGCAGCCGCCGTTGGCGCCGTGCCCGTGGCGGGGCCAGCTGTGCATCGGGGGGCAGCGCCTGGGCACCATCGGCCTGAGGAGCCAGCACAGCGCGGGCACCGTGCCCGCCCAGCTGTGAGTGCCACCCCTGGGCTGGGCTGGGCTGGGCTGGGCTTGGCACAGCGTGGGCACCGTGCCCGCCCAGCTGTGAGTGCCACCCCTGGGCTGGGCTGGGCTTAACACCCTGAACCAGGCCTGGCACAGCGCGGGCACCGTGCCCGCCCAGCTGTGAGTGTGCACATGTACCTGAGCCAGGCTGGGCTGGGCTGGGCTGGGCCTAGCACAGTGTGGGCACCGTGCCTGCCCAGCTGTGAGTGCCACCCCTGAGCCTGGCTGGGTTTAACACCCTGAGCTGGGCCTGGCACAGCGCGGGCACCGTGCCCGCCCAGCTGTGAGTGAGGCTGGGCTGGGCTGGGCTGGGCTGGGCTTAGCACAGTGTGGGCACCGTGCCTGCCCAGCTGTGAGTGCCACCCCTGAGCCTGGCTGGGTTTAACACCCTGAGCTGGGCCTGGCACAGCGCGGGCACCGTGCCCGCCCAGCTGTGAGTGTGCACATGTACCTGAGGCAGGCTTAGCACCCTGAACCAGGCTTGGCACAGTGTGGGCACCGTGCCCGCCCAGCTGTGAGTGGGGCTGGGCTGGGCTGGGCTTAGCACAGTGTGGGCACCGTGCCCGCCCAGCTGTGAGTGCCACCCCTGAGCCGGGCTGGGCTGGGCTGGGCTTAACACCCTGAGCCAGGCTTGGCACAGCGTGGGCATCATGCCTGCCCAGCTGTGAGTGCCACCCCTGAGCCAGGCTGGGCTTAACTTCCAGAGCCACGCTTGGCACAGTGTGGGCACCGTGCCCGCCCAAACCTGGTTCCAGAACCCAAACCTGGTTCCTTAACCCAAACCTGGTTAATTAACCCAAACCTGATTAATTAACCCAAACCTGGTTAATTAACCCAAACATGGTTCCAGAACCCAAACCTGGTTCCTTAATTAACCCAAACCTGGTTCCTTAATTAACCCAAACCTGGTTAATTAACCCAAACCTGATTCTATAACCCAAACCTGGTTAATTAACCCAAACCTGGTTCCTTAATTAACCCAAACCTGGTTAATTAACCCAAACCTGATTCCATAACCCAAACCTGGTTCTTTAACCCAAACCTGGTTCCTTAATTAACCCAAACCTGGGTAATTAACCCAAACCTGGTTCTTTAACCCAAACCTGGTTCCTTAACCCAAACCTGGTTAATTAACCCAAACCTGATTTCTCAAACCAAACCCATTTTTGTCTTTTCCTGCCTGATCCCTTCACTGTTGGTGCAGGAATTATAAATGTTTAAAAATTAAATATTTTAAATTAAACATGAAATTAAAAAATAAACAGGAATGTGCTGTTGGATGAGGAATTAAAAATGCTTTGGAATAATTAAATTCTGACACCTCCCAGTGAATCAGATCCCTCCAATCCTGGCTTTAAACACCCCAGGATTTGTGATTTGAGCATTTCCAGGGTTTGCACACAGAATCCTGCATTTTTCCCAAAACTTTTTTTTTTGGGATTTCACAGAATTCCCAGCTCAATTTAATCCTGAATTTTTTGTGCTTTTTTTTATCCCCTCAGGCCTCCCAGCCTGGACATCAAACACGTCATGGGTTTGTCTGAGCTGAAGAAAAAAATTCCAGAAGCTGCATTTGGGAAAAGAAATTACACCAAGAACGAAGGTGGGTGTGAAAAACCCCATTCCCAGAGCCCCAAAAATTCCATGGAAAATCCCATGGAAAATCCTAGGGAAAATCCATGGAAAATCCCATTGAAAATCCCATGGAAAATCCCTTTAAAAATTTCCCATGGAAAATCCTATTGAAAATCCCCATGGGAAATCCCATGGAAAATCCCCATGGAAAATCCCTTGGAAAATCCTCATGGAAAATTCCATGGAAAATCCAAAGGAAAATCCCCATGGGAAATCCCAATAGAAAATCCCCATGGAAAATCCCATTTAAAATCCTATGGAAAATCCCCATGGAAAATCCCATTTTTGATCCCATGGAAAATGCCATGGAAAATCCCAATGGAAAATCCCATTCAAAATCCCCATTGAAAATCCCCATGGAAAATCCCAATGGAAAATCGAATATCCCCATGGAAAATCCATGGAAAATCCCATGGAAAATCCCCATGGAAAATCCTCATGGAAAATCGAATATCCCCATTTAAAATCCCATGGAAAATCCATGGAAAATCCCATGGAAAATCCCATGGAAAATCGAATATCCCCGTGGAAAATCCTCATGGAAAATCCCATGCAAAATCCCAATGGAAAATCGAATATTCCCATGGAAAATCCATGGAAAATCCATGGAAAATCCCCATGGAAAATCCCATGGAAAATCCCAATGGAAATTCGAATATCCCCATTTAAAATCCCATGGAAAATCCATGGAAAATCCCATGGAAAATCCCATTGAAAATCCCCATGGAAAATCCCATGGAAAATCCCCATGGAAAATCGGAAAATCCATGGGAAATCCCCATTGAAAATCTGCATTGAAAATCCCCATGGAAAATCCCAATGGAAAATCCCATGGAAAATCAATGGAAATTCCAAATGGAAAATCGAATATCCCCATGGGAAATCCCCATGGAAAATCCATGGAAAATCCCATTGAAAATCCCATGGGAAATCCCCATGGAAAATCGAATATCTCCATGGAAAATCCATGGAAAATCCCAATGGAAAATCGAATATCCCCATGGGAAATCCCCATGGAAAATCGAATATCCCCATGGAAAATCCATGGACAATCCTTTTGAAAATCCCATGGAAAATCCCCATGGAAAATCCCATTTAAAATCACCATTTAAAATCCTATGGAAAATCCCATGGAAAATCCCCATGGAAAATCCCCATGGAAAATCCCCAATGGAAAATCGAATATCCCCATGGAAAATCCCCATGGAAAATCCCATTGAAAATCCTCATGGAAAATCCTGATCCCAACCCATAGAAAATCCCATGGAAAATCCCATTGAAAATCCCATGGAAAATCCCATTGAAAATCCCAATGGAAAATCCCCATGGGAAATTCAAAATGGGAAATCCCATGGAAAAACTCCATGGAAAATCCCCATGGGAAATCCCCATGGAAAATCCCAATGGAAAATCCTCATGGAAAATCCAATATCCCCATGGGAAATCCCATGGAAAATCCATGGAAAATCCCAATGGAAAATTGAATATCCTCATGGAAAATCCCATGGAAAATCCCATGGAAAATCCCATGCAAAATCCCAATGGAAATTCGAATATCCCCATTTAAAATCCCCATGGAAAATCCCATGGAAAATCGAATATCCCCATTTAAAATCCCATGGTAAATCCCAATGGAGAATCGAATATTCCCATGGAAAATCAAATATCCCCATGGAAAATGCCATGGAAAATCCCATGCAAAATCCCAATGGAAATTCGAATATCCCCATGGAAAATCCATGGAAAATCCGTGGAAAATCCAAATCCCATGGAAAATCCCCATGGAAAATCCCATGGAAAATCCCATTGAAAATCCCCATGGAAAATCCCCATGGAAAATTTCCACAGAAAATCCCCGTGGAAAATCCCAATGGAAAATCCTATGGAAAATCCATGGAAAATCCTATGGAAAATCCATGGAAATTCGAATATCCCCATGGAAAATCCCATGGAAAATCCCCATGGAAATTCGAATATCCCCATTTAAAATCCCATGGAAAATCCCCATGGAAAATCCCATGGAAAATCCTGTCCCCAGTGTGTTTCCAGGGCGTGTTCTCCAGCCTGTACGAGGTTGAAATCTCCCCCAAGGACCAGGCCCGGCTGGACCTGCTGGTGCAGAGCCTGAAGCAGAAGGACCTGGTGAGTCTGTCCAGCATTAAATTCACATTTTTGATTTTATTCCCCACACCTAACCCAGAACAGAACAAATTCCCTGCTTTAAATCTTGATTTTATTTCCCACACCTAACCCAAAACAGAACAAATTCCCTGCTTTAAATCTTGATTTTATTTCCCACACCTAACCCAAAACAGAACAAATTCCCTGCTTTAAATCCCATTTTTGATTTTATTACCCACACCTGACACAGAACAGAACAAATTCCCTGCTTTAAATCTCATTTTTGATTTTATTCCCCACACCTAACACAGAACAGAACAAATTTCCTGCTTTAAATCTCATTTTCCTGCTTTGCTGCTCTCAAATATTTATTTTTTTGTGTTCATCACCTGAAGATGGGAATTATTTCTATAGTTTTTTTTTTAACTTGGGATATATATTTTTATTTTTTTTTTACAGCACAAAATCAGAATTTTAAAATTCCGTTTTCCATTTTATTCCATTCTATTCCATTCTATTCCATTTTATTCCATTCTATTCCATTTTCCATTTTATTCAATTTTATTCCATTCTATTCCATTCTATTCCATTCTATTCCATTTTCCATTGTATTCCATTTTATTCCATTTTATTCCATTTTATTCCATTCTGTTCGATTCTATTCCATTCTATTAATTAATCACACTATAATTACAAGTGGCTAAAGTGTGTGATATCACAAAGTGAAAAACTTGAGTTTATGAAATAACATATATAAAAATAGTAACATAATAATATATAGTAATCTATAGTATATATTATAGTCATATTAAAAAACAAAATAAAGATTATAAGACAAAACCAAATTGTTTTTTACCTTCCTCTCCATCAGTTTAAGTAATATTTTTAAATTATAAATATTTTTAAATTCTGTTTAATTTTTTAATTAAACAGAAAAGTGTAGCTGGTTAAAGTGCATGATATCACAAAGTAAAAAACTTCAAATTTAAAGTTTTTAAATACAGTAATACATAAAAAACAAAATAAAGATTTTAAGGCAAAACCAAATTATTCTTCTTTACTTTCCTCTCCATGAGTTTAATTAATTAAACAGAACAGTCTGCAGTGTGGGCTTCGAGAAATTAATCATGAAGTTAAAAATAAAATTAGTTTAAGTATCACTTCTTAATTAAATAATTAAACTTTAAAAATCTTAGAAAATAGAACATAATAATATTAATAATGATAATTATGATAATAATAATGATAATAATAATAATGATAATAATGATAATACTACTAATAATAATAATGTTATATGATAATGATAATAATAATAATAATAATAACAATAATAATAATGATGATGATAATAATAATAATAATAATAATAATAATAATAATAATAATAATGTCATATGATAATGATAATGATAATGGTAATAATAATAACAATAATAATAATGATGATAATAATAATAATACTAATAATAATGTTATATGATAATGATAACAATAATAATGATAATAATAATAATAATAATGTCATGTAATAATGATAATGGTAATGGTAATGATAATAATAATAATAATAACAATAATAATAATGATAATAATAATACTACTAATAATAATAACAACAATAATAATAATGTTATATAATAATGATAATGATGATAATGATAATAATAATAATAATAATAATAATAATAATAATAATAATAATAATAATAATAATAATAATAATAATAATAATAATAGTAACAATAATAAAATTATATATATTTATATATCATGTTTTTCTAAGATGCTGGAATTTTGTGTTTTCCAGGATTCTGGAAACCTTCCCCTTTGGGCTACAACTCCTGGATTATTAATTATTAATCCCCATTAATTCCAGCCATCTGGATCAGGAGATTTCCTCATTTTCAGGAATTTGAGGCCTGAATCAGGAATATTTGGATCCCAGAATCAGGAATATTTGGATCCCAGAATCAGGAATATTTTGATCCCAGAATCAGGGATATTTGGATCCCAGAATCAGGGATATTTGGATCCCAGAATCAGGAATATTTTGATCCCAGAATCAGGGAAATTTTGATCCCAGAATCAGGGATATTTGGATCCCAGAATCAGGGATATTTGGATCCCAGAATCAGGGATATTTGGATCCCAGAATCAGGAATATTTTGATCCAGAATCAGGAATATTTGGATCCCAGAATCAGGGATATTTTGATCCCAGAATCGGGAATATTTGGATCCCAGAATCAGGGATATTTTGATCCCAGAATCAGGAATATTTTGATCCCAGAATCAGGGATATTTGGATCCCAGCTGGCAGGGAAGGAGCAGAGTTTGATTTTCTCTCTGTTTGTTGCAGGCCATCATCAAATTCCTGCAGGGGCGGGGAGTGCTGATCCTGCTGGCGTCCTCAGCCCTGGCACGGGAGGAAGGTGAGGATGGGCTGGTTCCTGAAATAAACCTGGTTTCTGCAATTAAACCTGGTTCCTTAAATTAAACCTCATTTCTTAATTTAAACCTGGTTTCTTCAATTAAACCTGCATTCTTCAATTAAACCTGGTTTTTGAAACTAAACCTGGTTCCTTAACCCAAACCTGGTTTCTTAAATTAAACCTGGTTTCTCAAACCAAACCTGGTTTTTGAAACTAAACCTGTTTTTTAAACCAAACCTGGTTTTTTTAAACCTGATTTCTTGAGTTAAACCTGGTTTTTGAAACTAAACCTGGTTTCTTAAATCAAACCTGGTTTCTTAACCCAAACCTGCTTTCTTCAATTAAACCTGGTTTCTTCAATTAAACCTGTTTTTTTAAACTAAACCTGCTTTCTTGAATTAAACCTGGTTTCTTAAACTAAACCTGGCTTCTCAAACCAAACCTGGTTTTTTAAACTGAACCTGGTTTCTTAAATTAAACCTGATTTCTTCAATTAAACCTGGTTTTTGAAACTAAACCTGATTTCTTAACCCAAACCTGGTTTCTTAAACTGAACCTGTTTTTTAAACCAAACCTGGTTTTTTTAAACCTGATTTCTTGAGTTAAACTTGGTTTCTTCAATTAAACCTGGTTTCTTAACCCAAACCTGGTTTCTTAACCCACACCAGGTTTTTGAAACTAAACCTGGTTTCTCAAACCAAACCTGGTTTTTCAAACTAAACCTGGTTTCTTCACCCAAACCTGGTTTCTTAAACTAAACTTGATTTCTTAACCCAAATCTGGTTTCTGAATCCAAACCTGGTTTCTCACACTGAACCTGTTTCTTTAAACTAAACCTGGTTTGTTAAACTAAACTTGATTTCTTAACCCAAACCTGATTTTTCAAACTAAACCTGCTTCCTTAACCAGAACTTGGTTTCTCGAACTGAACGTGGTTTCTTAACCCAGATCTGGTTTCTGAAACTAAACCTGGTTTCTCAAACCAAACCTGGTTTCTTCAATTAAACCTGGTTCCTTCAATTAAACCTCATTTCTTAATTTAAACCTGGTTTCTTCAATTAAACCTGGTTTCTTAAATTAAACCTGGTTCCTGAAATTAAACCTGGTTTCTTCAATTAAACCTGATTTCTTAAATTAAACCTGCATTCTTCAATTAAACCTGGTTTTTGAAACTAAACCTGGTTTCTTAACCCAAACCTGGCTTTGCAAAGTGAATCTGGTTTCTTAAACTGAACCTGGTTTCTTAAACTGAATCTGTTTTTTAAACCAAACCTGCTTTCTTTAAACCTCATTTCTTGAGTTAAACCTGGTTTCTTCAATTAAACCTGGTTTCTTAAACTGAACCTGGTGGTTTCTTGAATTAAACCTGGTTTCTTAAATTAAACCTGCATTCTTGAATTAAACCTGGTTTCTTAACCCAAACCTGATTTCTCAAACTAAACCTGGTTTCTTAACTCAAACCTGGTTTCTTAAACTGAACCTGTTTTTTAAACCAAACCTGGTTTCTTTAAACCAGCTTTCTTGAATTAAACCTGGTTTCCTAAATTAAACCTGGTTTCTTGAATTAAACCTGGTTTCTGAATCCAAACCTGGCTTCTCAAACTGAACCTGGTTTTTTAAACTAAACCTGATTTCTCAAAAAAAAAACCTGGTTTCTGAAACCAAACCTGGTTTCTCAAACTAAGCCTGTTCTTTTAAACTGAACCTTATTCTCTTGCGCTAATCCTGGTTTCTCCGTGTGACCCCCCTGTTTTGCAGGCCTGGAGCCCAAGGAGCCCGTCAGCCTGCTGGCCCTGTTCCTGTTCAGCTCCCCCCGGGCACTGAGCCCCCCAGGTAAAGCCCCCCGAGCCCCCCAAGCTCAGGCCTGGCCTGGAGGGCCTTCAAAAGGGGAATTTTCTGCTCCAGGGTTGGGTGGGATCCACCTGGAGCAGGTTTGGGGGGTTTGGTGGGATCCATTCAAAGAATTTGGACATTTCTCCAGGGCTGAGCTTTTTGTTTGCTGATTTTTGGAGCTTTTTGCTTCAATGTTTCCTTTATTCCTTTTTCCTTTCCTTTTTCCTTTTCCTTTTCCTTTTCCTTTTCCTTTTCCTTTTCCTTTTCCTTTTCCTTTTCCTTTTCCTTTTCCTTTTCCTTTTCCTTTTCCTTTTCCTTTTCCTTTTCCTTTTCCTTTTCCTTTTCCTTTTCCTTTTCCTTTTCCTTTTCCTTTTCCTTTCCTTTCCTTTCCCTTCCCTTCCCTTCCCTTCCCTTCCCTTCCCTTCCCTTCCCTTCCCTTCCCTTCCCTTCCCTTCCCTTCCCTTCCCTTCCCTTCCTTTTTCCTTTTTCCTTTTTCCTTTTTCCTTTTTCCTTTTTCCTTTTTCCTTTTTCCTTCCTCTTTTTCCCTTCCCTTTCCCTTTTCCCTTTTCCTTTCCCTTCTCCCTTTCCTTTCTCTCCTTCCTTTCTCCCTTCCATTTTCTCTTTTCCATTCTCCCTTCCCTTTCCCCTTTTTCTGTTCCCCCCAGTGTTTCCCTGCCCCAGGCAACGATCCAGTGAATCCCCTCCCTTTCTACCTGGATTAAATCCCTTTATTTCCCTTTCCAGTGGAGCAGCAGGACACCCAGCCCAGGAGCTCGGGTGCCTCCAGGAGCTCCATCTCGCTCAGGATCCCTTTCTACCTGGAATATAATCCTTTTTATTTCCCTTGCAGTGGAGCAGCAGGACAGCAGTCCCAGGAGCTCGGGCAGCTCCAGGAGCTCCATCTCTTTGAGGATCCCTTTCTACCTGGAATAAATCCTTTTTATTTCCCTTTCCAGTGGAGCAGCAGGATGGCAGTCCCAGGAGGGAGGGCAGCTCCAGGAGCTCCATCTCGCTCAGGAGCTCCATCTCTTTGGGAATCCCTTTCTACCTGGATTAAATCCCTTTATTTCCCTTGCAGTGGAGCCGCAGGTTGCCCAGCCCAGGAGCTCAGGCAGCTCCAGGAGCTCCATCTCTTTGAGAATCCCTTTGTACCTGGAATAAATCCCTTTATTTCCCTTGCAGTGGAGCCACAGGACACCCAGCCCAGGAGCTCGGGCAGCTCCAGGAGCTCCATCTCGCTGAGGATCGCCTCGGTGGTGCCCGGGCTGCGCTATGCCCTGCACAGGGCAGCCGGCTCCTCCTGCAGCCGTCTCCAGGAGCACCTCCAGGAGTTTGCAGAGCTCCAGGAGAGCTGCCAGGACATTCCCAGTGTCCCCGTGCCCTCTGGGTGCCAGGATGGCGATGCCGGCCCTTCCCGGGCATTCTCAGAGCAATCCCTGGCCCAGCTGCGCCGTTACCTGTCCGACCCCGGCAGCTTCACCCTGGGGGTGTCGGCAGCGCTGCAGTGCCTGCGTGGGGCTGCCGGGAACGTGGGGGACAATCCTGGAAATTCCTCCTCTTCCTCCTCTTCCTCCGAGCCCCCGGGCGCTGCTCCTTGCACCAGATCAGCGGGAGACACACGGGATGAGAGGGAGCTTCCGGAGAGATCCCTGAAAAGCGTCACCTCTCCCAGCAAGCCCTGGGGCCGGGAGCTGAGGAGGAAATCCAGCAGGATCCAGGGGAAGGGCACTGCAGCCCCCGGGGCACAGAGCCCTCCCGGCCAGGGCAGCAGCACGAGCACGGAGGCAGCCAGGAGGAAAACCAGCGGTGCCTCCTCTTCTCCCCAAAAATCGGGATCCGCTGGAAATCCCAACGAGCCCATGCTGAAATTGGCCAACCTGCAGTTGCCACATGGGAGGAAAAGAGGTGAGGGCTGGGAAAATGGGGAAAAAATGGGATTGGTTTCCTCCTTCCATCCAGCTGGGATGCTCGGGGTTCACTGGGAACCATCCAGGAGCTTTGGGGTGGAGGAGTTCGGGAATGGGATGGAGGAGGTTGGGAATGGGGTGGGGGAATTGGGAATGGTGTGGGGGAGTTGGGAATGTGATGGAGGAATTTGGGAATGGGGTGGGGGAATTTGGGAATGGGATGAAGGAGTTTGGGAATGAGATGGGGGAGTTGGGAATGGGGTGGGGGAGTTTGGGAAGGGGGTGGAGGAGGAATTTGGGAATGGGATGGAAGAGTTTGGGAATGGGGTGGAGGAATTTGGGAATGGAGTGGAGGAGTTTGGGAATGGGGTGGGGGAGGTTGGGAATGGGGTGGGGGAATTTGGGAATGGGATGGAGGAGGTTGGGAATGGATGGAGGAATTTGGGAATGGATGGAGGAGTTTGGGAATGGGATGGGGGAGTTTGGGAATGGGGTGGAGGAGTTTGGGAATGGGATGGAGGAGTTTGGGAATGGGATGGGGGAGTTTGGGAATGGGGTGGAGGAGTTTGGGAATGGGGTGGAGGAATTTGGGAATGGGATGGAGGAGTTTGGGAATGGGGTGGGGGAGGTTGGGAATGGGATGGAGGAATTTGGGAATGGGATGGGGGAGTTTGGGAATGGGGTGGAGGAGTTTGGGAATGGGATGGGGGAGTTTGGGAATGGGATGGAGTAATTTGGGAATGGATGGAGGAATTTGGGAATGGGATGGAGGAATTTGGGAATGGGGTGGAGGAGGTTGGGAATGGATGGAGGAGTTTGGGAATGGGATGGGGGAGTTTGGGAATGAGGAGGAGGAATTTGGGAATGGGATGGAGGAGGTTGGGAATGGGATGGAGGAGTTTGGAAATGGGGTGGGGGAATTGGGAATGGAATGGAGGAGGTTGGGAATGGGATGGAGGAATTTGGGAATGGATGGGGGAGTTTGGGAATGGGATGGAGGAGTTTGGGAATGGGGTGGAGGAGTTTGGGAATGGTGTGGGGGAGTTTGGGAATGGGATGGGGGAACTGGGAATGAGATGGGGGAGTTTGGGAATGGGATGGGGGAGTTTGGGAATGGGGAGGAGGAGGTTGGAAATGGGGTGGGGGAGTTTGGGAATGGGGTGGAGGAGGAATTTATGAATGGGGTGGAGGAATTTGGGAATGGGATGGAGGAGGAATTTGGGAATGGGATGGAGGAGGAATTTGGGAATGGGGTGGGGGAATTTGGGAATGGGGTGGGGGATTTTGGGAATGGGGTGGAGGAATTTGGGAATGGGGTGGAGGAGGAATTTGGGAATGGGATGGAGGAGGAATTTGGGAATGGGGTGGAGGAATTTGGGAATGGGGTGGAGGAGTTTGGGAATTGGGAATGGATGGAGGAGGTTGGGAATGGGATGGAGGAGGTTGGGAATGGGGTGGGGGAGTTTGGGAATGGGATGGGGAGTTTGGGAATGGAGTGGAGGAGTTTGGGAATGGGATGGGGAGTTTGGGAATGGAGTGGAGGAGGAATTTGGGAATGGGGTGGAGGAATTTGGGAATGGGGTGGAGGAAAGTGGATGTGACCCAGCCTGGTGTGCTGGACCCAGAATTTCTCCGAGATGAATTCTCAGGAGCATCCAAATCAATCTCAGGAATTATCCCAGATAACCCACCTGAGATTCCAGATCACATCTTCCTTCTCATTATCCTGATGGAATTGGGAATAAATTAATTATATTCCCAATTAAATCAGGATAATGAGAAGTAAAACCACCAAAACCTCTTCCCAATGAATTTTTAATTCCCAAATTCAAGCCAAGCCCTCATTTTCCCTGTCCCAGGTGCAGAGGTCCTGGCTGCAGAGATTGTCCCCAAACCCCAGTGTGAAGCTGCTGAGATGGAGAAGGAGAGCTCAGCTCCCAATGGCCCTGCTGTGGAGGCCAAGAGACCCAAAACCCTGGAAAACCTGGACACCAGGAAGGATCCTGTCCCTGACAGTGGCACCACAAAGCCAGGGAAAAGCAAAACGCAGAAAAACGTGGAAAGCAGAGCAGCAAAACCTCAGGAGAAGCAGCAGGAAGAGAGTGGTGAGAAAAAAAATTCCCTTGGGAAAAAAATTCCTTTAAAAGCTGAGCCATCCAGAGAGTGGTGAGAAAAAAATTCCCTTGGGGAAAAAAAAATTCCTTGAAAAGCTGAGCCATCCAATGGCAGGGAGGAAACAAATGGGTTTGGATTGAAATGGGGGAAAATGTCAAATATTGGGGAGAAATTCTGGGGTGGAATTCCCAGAGAATCCTCCTGGATCCCTGGGAGTGTCCAAGGCCACTGGGAGAATGGGATTGGGATGGGATGATCCTAAATTCCCTTCCAACATTCCATGACCCAACATTCTCTCATTGCCTTTAGGGTGCAGCCAGCATCTCTCCATGGGATGGCTCCTGAAAAACCCAAAAAAACCCCAAAACAGCGAGTTTTGCTGTAAAAAACCCCAATTTTTTTCTGTTACTCAATAATGGGATGAGCCATGGGGTTGGAATGGGATGATCCTAAATTCCCTTCCAACATTCCATGATCCAACATTCCATAACCCAATATTGGTTGTTGCCTTTTAGGGTGCAGCCAGCATCTCTCCCATGGGATGGTTCCTGCTAAACCCCAAAAATCCCAAAAAAGCCAGATTGGCTGTAAAAAACCCCCAATTTTGTGTCTCACTCAGTAATGGGATGGGCCATGGGGTTGGAATGGGATGATCCTTAAATTCCCTTCCAGCATTCCATGATCCAACATTCCATGATCCAATATTGGTTGTTGCCTTTAGGGTGCATCCAGCATCTCTCCCATGGGATGGCTCCTGCTAAACCCCAAAAAATCCCCAAAAAAACCCAATTTATCTGTACAAAACCCCCAATCCAAAACTGGATTTTTTCCCTTCCAAAGTTGATTTTTCCCTTTCTAAACGGATTTTTTCCCTTTATTTAATGTTTTTTCCCCTGTTCCCCGCAGAGCGGAAGGAGCCGCCCTCGGAGCCGCCCGGCCCAGCGCCATCCCAAGCAGAAATCCCGGGAAATGTTCATCCCATGGCAATCCCCAGCTCTGCCTTCGCCCTGCCAGGGGACAGCAGCGACTCCCACGCCCTGAACCTGCTGGCTGACCTGGCCCTGGGCTCCTGCATTCCCGCCTTGATTCCCAAGGATTCTGCGGAACGCGGCGATTCCTCGGCGCCCAAATCCCCGCGCGCCGCCTCCGACCACAAATACCACCGGGGGGACAGGCAGGCCAGGAAAGCTCCGTGCAGCAGGGTGTGCCAGAGCCAGGCTGGCCCTGATCCAGCACATCCCAACCCGCCGGCTGCTCCTGCCAAGGAGAAAACCTCGGGAATTGTCAGCAGGAGCAGCGCGGCATTCCCGGCGTTCCCGCACTCCATCATCTCCGCCGAGCACTCCTACGCCTCCCCCATGCCCGAGGATGCCAGAGCCGCCCCAGATCCCAAAGGGAATCACACCAGGAATGCCCCGGCTGCCCCGCTGGTGGGGAAGGTGCTGCCCTTCCGGCACCAGCAGGGCGGCGCCGCCGAGCGCGGGCGGGGCCGGGGCGGGGCCGGGAGGAAGGAGGAGTTCGGCAGGAGGCACTCGGTGAGCGTGTGTGGGAGCGCCCTGAGGGTCACGTGCCGCTGGGAGGAGCAGTACCTGTTCCACCTGGACAGCCGGTACACCAACGACGCCCTGGAGAAAACGGTGATCCGGGCCCTGCACGGGTGAGTCAGCCTGGGATGGGCTGGGGGAGTTTGGGAATGGGGTGGGGAATTGGGAATGGGGTGGGGGAATTGGGAATGGGAATGGGATGGGGGAATTGGGAATGGGGTGGGGGAATTGGGAATGGCGGGGGGAGTTTGGGAATGGGGTGGGGGAGTTTGGGAATGGGGGAATTGGGAATGGGGTGGGGGAGTTTGGGAATGGGGGAATTGGGAATGGATGGGGGAGTTTGGGAATGGGGAGGAGGAGTTTGGGAATGGGGTGGGGGAATTGGGAATGGGAATGGGGTGTGGGAGTTTGGGAATGGGGGAATTGGGAATGGATGGAGGAGTTTGGGAATGGGGTGGGGGAATGGGGAATGGGGGAGTTGGGAATGGGCTGGGGGAATTGGGAATGGTGTGGGGGGATTGGGAATGGGGGAATTGGGAATGGGATGGGGGAATTGGGAATGGGATGGGGGAGTTGGGAATGGGGGAATTGGGAATGGGAATGGGGTGGGGGAGTTGGGAATGGGATGGGGGAATTTGGGAATGGGGAGGAGGAATTGGGAATGGGGTGCAGGAGTTTGGGAATGGGGGAATTGGGAATGGGGGAATTGGGAATGGGGTGGGGGAATTGGGAATGGGATGGAGGAGTTTGGGAATGGGAATGGGGTGTGGGAGTTTGGGAATGGGATGGAGGAATTTGGGAATGGGATGGGGGAGTTTGGGAATGGAGTGGAGGAATTTGGGAATGGATGGAGGAGTTTGGGAATGGAGTGGAGGAATTTGGGAATGGATGGAGGAGTTTGGGAATGGGGTGGGGGAGGAGGAGTTTGGGAATGGGATGGGGGAGTTTGGGAATGGGATGGAGGAGTTTGGGAATGGGATGGGGGAATTGGGAATGGGGTGGAGGAAAGTGGATGTGACCCAGCCTGGTGTGCTGGACCCAAAATTTCTCACAGATGAATTCTCAGGGTTGGATTCCCAGGGATGGATTCTCAGGGATGAATTTCAGGGATGAACTCCAGGAATGAATTTCAGGGATAAACTCCAGGGATGAATTTTAGGGATGAATTTCAGGGATGGATTTTCAGGAATGAAATCTCAGGGATGAATTTACAGGGATGGATCCTCAGGGATGAGCTCCATGGATGAGCTCCATGGATGAATTTCAGGGATGAATTCCCAAGGATGAATTCCAGGGATGAAATCTCAGGGATGAATTCTCAGGCATGAACTCCAGGGATGAATTCCATGGATGAGCTCCATGGATGAATTTCAGGAATAAATTTCAGGGATGGATTTTCAGGGATAAATTTCAGGGATGGATTCTCAGGGATGGATTTTCAGGGATGAACTCCATGGATGAATTCTCAGGGATGAATTCCATGGATGAGCTCCGTGGATGAGCTCCGTGGATGAATTTCAGGGATGAATTCTCAGGGATGGATTTTCAGGGATGAGTTCCATGGATGAATTTCAGGCATGAACTCCAGGGATGAATTTCAGGGATGAATTTCAGGGATGAATTCTCAGGGATGAACTCCAGGGATATATTTTAGGGATGCATTCCCAGGGATGAGCTCCAGGGATGCATTCCCAGGGATGAACTCCATGGATGAGCTCCACGGATGAATCCCCTGGCGCAGAGCAGGGAGGATGAGGATGGTTCCCACTCTCTCTGCTTCCCCCTCCAGGCCCTGGGACCCCGATCTCCCCGACGACGTGGAGGGGATGAAGCTGATCCTGCACATGTGGGTGGCCCTGTTCTACAGGAAGCCCAGCAAGCTCCTGAGCAGCTCCAGGAAGGTGGTGGAGCACAGCAACCCCAGCAAATTCGTCTCCATCAGCAGCTCCGGCGGCTTCCTGGAGCTCAGCGACGACAGCCAGGACTGCTTCGGCTCCGAGACGCGCGCGGCCGACTCGGCCTGGGACCCCGAGCAGAGCCCCAGCAGCTCCCTGGACCCCAGCCCGCCCTGCCAGGGCGCCCCCCAGCCCCAGCAGGGCCCTGTGGGCATGGCTGGGGACAGCACCGTGTCCTCCTCCTCGGGGGAGCTGCCCTGTGGCAATGAGGAGGAGGAGGAGGAGCAGGAGCCTTCCTCCACCAGCTGTCCCGAGAGCCTCTCCCTGCAGGGGCATTCCAGGGAAACGCGGGGTGTGGGCGTTCCCGAGGAGGAGGAGGAGGGCACAGGGGGTGTCTGCAGGGTCACTGCCAGTGCCACCAACGGGGTGAGTGCGGCCTGGGGGCTCCAGGCACTGTGGGCTCTTAAAAAACAGGAGTTTCCTCTTAAAAAATGTTCCTTTTAGAATAGGAGGGTTTTCTCCTTAAAGGAGCAGAATTTCCTCTTTAAAAGAGCAGGAGTTTCCTCCTAAAAGAGCAAGATGTCCCTTTTAGAGGAGCAGGATTTTCCTCTTAAAGGAGCAGAATTTCCTCTTCAAAGAGAAGGATGTTTCTTTTAGAAGAGCAGGATTTTCCCTTTAAAGGAGCAGAATTTCCTCTTTAAAAGAGCAGGATTTTCCTCTTAAAAGAACAGAATGTTCCTCTCAGAAGAGCAGGATTTTCCCCTTAAAGGAGCAGAGTTTCCTTTTAAAAAGAGCAGGATTTTCCTCTTAAAGAAACAGGATTTTCCTCTTGGAAGAGCAGGATATTCCTCTTAAAGGAGCAGAATTTCCTTTTAAAAAGAGCAAGATTTTCCTTTTAAAATAACAGGGTGTTCCTTTTAGAGGAGCAGATTTTCCTCCTGGAAGAGCAGGAATTTCCTCTTAAAAGATGTTCCTTTTAGAGGAGCAGGATGTTCCTCTTAAAGGAGCAGAATTTCCTCTTTAAAAGAGCAGGATTTTCCTCCTAAAAGAGCAGGATGTTCCTCTTAAAGGAGCAGAATTTTCTTCTTTAAAAGAGCAGGATTTTCCTCTTAAAATAACAGACTTTTCCTCTGGAGGAGCAGGATTTTCCAGAGGCATGGAGCAGCTGTGCCTGTGGGGTATCCAGGGAAGCAGGGATGCTCTCCAAAGGGAGGAATCCCCAATTAAAGTAATTCATGAGTCCTGCTGAGGTATTTCCAGGCCTCAATTTTCAACTTGGACAGAGGAGCAGCTTCCATAGGGCTGGAGCTGTTTTCCATGAAGGCAGAAATATTCCAGTGGTTTTTTTTTTTTTTTTTCCTGCATTTTCCTATGGGGAATGTTTCTCTCTGTGGTTTGTGTTCCAGGAGGAGCTGCCGGATGCCGGGATCTCCCCCGGCCCTCCCGAGGAGCTCGGGCAGCAGGAAAAGCAGCAGGAAAAGCAGGAAAAGCTGCAGGAAAAGCAGCAGGAAGAGCAGGAAAAGGAGCTGGAAAAGCAGTGGGAAAAGCAGGAAAAGCAGCGGGAAGAGCAGGAAAAGCAGGAAAAGGAGCAGGAAATGCAGCACAAAAAGGAGCTGGAAAAGCAGCAGGAAAAGCAGCGGGAAAAGCAGCAGGAAATGCAGGAAAATCAGCAGGAAAAGCAGCAGGAAAAGGAGCTGGAAAAGCAGCAAGAAAAGCAGGAGGAAAAGCAGCGGGAAAAGCAGGAAATGCAGTGGGAAAAGCAGCAGGAAAAGCAGGAAAAGCTGCAGGAAAAGCAGCAGGAAAAGGAGGAAAAGCAGCAGGAAAAGTGGGAAAAGCAGGAAAAGGAGCAGGAAAAGCAGCAGGAAGAGGAGGAAAAGCTGCAGGAAAAGCAGGAGGAAAAGCAGGAAAATCAGCAGGAAAAACAGTGGGAAAAGCAGCGGGAAAAGCTGCAGGAAAAGCTGCAGGAAAAGCAGGAGGAAAAGCAGGAAAAACAGCAGGAAAAGCAGCAGGAAAAGCAGCGGGAAATGCAGCGGGAAAAGCAGCTGGAAAAACAGGAGAAGCAGTGGGAAAAGCAGGAAAAGCAGCAGGAGAAGCAGCTGGAAAAACAGGAAAAGCAGCGGGAAGAGCATGAAAAGCAGGAGGAAAAGCAGCAGGAAAAGTGGGAGAAGCAGGAAAAGCAGCGGGAAAAGCAGCAGGAAATGCAGGAAAATCAGCAGGAAAAGCAGTGGGAAAAGCAGCAGGAAAAGGAGCTGGAAAAGCAGCAGGAAAAGCAGCGGGAAATGCAGGAAAATCAGCAGGAAAAGCAGCGGGAAAAGCAACAGGAAAAGCAGGAAAAGATGCAGGAAAAGCAGGAAAAGATGCAGGAAAAGCAGGAAAAGCAACAGGAGGCAGGCCCAGGGAGCGGCCCTGGCCCTCCCGAGGATGAGGAGGGCGCCGGAGGCTCCGGGCGGCCCCGGGCAGGTGGGGATGGCGCCGATCCGCAGCCTGCCCGTGATTCCGATCCGCAGCCTGCCCGTGATTCCGATCCGCAGCCTGCCCGTGATTCCGATCCGCAGCCTGCCCGTGATTCCCATCCGCAGCCTGCCCGTGATTCCGATCCGCAGCCTGCCCGTGATTCCCATCCGCAGCCGGCCCGTGATTCCGATCCGCAGCCTGCCCGTGATTCCGATCCGCAGCCTGCCCGTGATTCCGATCCGCAGCCGGCCCGTGATTCCGATCCGCAGCCTGCCCGTGATTCCGTGCCCTTGGGAGCAGCTGCTGGGAGTGCAGAGCCTGGGGGAGCCCCTGAGGAAGGGGAGGAAGGCCAGGAGCCCTCGGAGCGCTCAGAAAAGGAGGAGAGGGAGGAGGAGGAGGAGGAGAAGAAGGAGAATGAGGAGTTGGAGGACGAAGTCTCCTTCACGGGCCCCGTGGGTTTGGTGCTGTCGGAGAGCAGCGATGCCGAGATGGAATGCGAGCAGAATCCCGGGAATTCGGTGTCTCCAGGAGAGTTTGGTGTTCCTGAGCAGGACCCCGTGCCCAGCCCCACCTCCCTGGCACCCCGACCCTGCCCAGCGCCCCCGGGTGGGGCCGGGGCTGTCCCTGCAGCATCTCCCGAGGAGGAGCCACCAAACCAGGAGCAGCCCCCGGATCCCTGGGGCGCTCCGGGCACGCCGGGCTCGGAGCCACACGGGGCTGGAGTGGCGTCACGGCCGGGTGAGAGCGGCCGGGAGCTGGCAGTGCCCGCTGTGCCCAGCCCTGTGCGCGGGGCACAGCCCGACAGCGTCACAGACAGCCCTGGGGACGGCTCCGAGCGCACCCACCGGGATCAGGCACCCTCTGGGCAGCCCTGGGAGCCGGCCCGGAGCTCGGGACCCCCCTGCAGCCCCGACAGCAGCTCCGTGTGCCCGGCCTCTCCCAGCGCCTCCGTGCATCCCTGGGCTGCCCCAGAGGATCAGCCCGTGGGGAGCCTCCAGCCCCACCTGGGACAGCAGCGCGGGGGTGACGCCGATCCCAGCCCCGATTCCCTGGGTGGGCACGGGGCTGTGGAGGAGGAGCAGCCGGGGAGCCCCTCGGGCCATGGCACGGAGGAGCTGGATGATCCCGTGGGAGCAGGAGATGGCCCGGCCTCCCCCTCTGAGTGTACAGACACAGGAGATGAGTGCAGAGCCCAGGAGAGCGGGGATGTGTTCCCTGGCATGGAGAATTCCCCTGGGAATCACACCGCGAACACGGAGATGGCAGAGACCCCTCCCCACCGTCACCTGCTGGAGCCAGAGCCCTCCTCCTCCATCTCAGCCGTGCAGGAGCTCCCTGGGCAGCAGCAGAGCTTCCCAAACCTCCAGCGGGACTCGGCTCCCGCTCCGGAGGGAGCGAGCACCGGAGGCTCCAGCATTCCCGCCGTGCCGGGCCGGCGCGAGTCGGTGCTGTGCCGCCTCTGGAAGCCGGGCCGGGCAGGAGGAGCCGTGCAGGTCAGCGTGGCTGCCTGGAGCCCGCGTGGCTCCTTCCGTCCCAGCTGCTCCCGGGAGCTGGAATCCCCAGCTCCCTGCTCACCTGAGCCAGCGCCGGCGGAACCGGGAGCTGCTCCTCCTTCTCCCTGGGAGCCGTGGGACCATGCGGAGCCTGCGGAGCCGCGCTCGCCCCTGCCCGAGGCGCTGCCTGGGGTGCTCCCACCCACTCCAGACAGTGCACGGTGGGCTGGGAGACACGGCAGCCATGGGAGCCCCAGGAACCATGGGAGCCCCAGGAGCCATGGGAACCCTGGGAGCTATGGCAGCCCTGGGAGCAGCCCCAGGAACCAAGGGAGCCCCAGGAACCATGGGAACCCCGGGAACTATGGCAGCCCTGGGAGCAGCCCCAGGAACCAAGGGAGCCCCAGGAACAGCCCTGGGAGCTGTGGGAGCCCCAGGAACCATGGGAACCCCAGGAGCTATGGCAGCCCTGGGAGCAGTCCCAGGAACAGCCCTGGGAGCTGTGGGAGCTTCAGGAACCACAGCAGCCCCAGGAACCATGGGAGACTCAGGAACTATGGCAGCCCCAGGAATTTTGGCAGCCCCATGAGCTGTGGCAGCCCCAGAAGCTGTGGTAGCCCTGGTAGCCCCAGAGACCATGGTAGCCCTGGCAGCTATGGTAGCCCCAGGAGCTGTGGCAGCCCCAGGAACTTTGGTAGCCCCAGGAGCCCCAGGAACTTTGGTAGCCCCAGGAGCTGTGGCAGCCCCAGGAACTTTGGTAGCCCCAGCAGCCCCAGGAACTATCTCAGCCCCAGGAGCTGTGGTAGCCTCAGGAGCCATGGCAGCCCCATAAATGGTGGCAGCCCCAGGAACTATGGCAGCCCCAGAAGTTGTGGTAGCCCTGGCAGCCCCAGGAACTATGGCAGCCCCCGAAGCTGTGGTAGCCCTGGTGGCCGTGGTAGCCCCAGGAGCCATGGCAGCCCTGGTGGCCCTGGTAGCCCCAGGAGCCATGGCAGCCCTGGTGGCCCCCGGAGCCCGGCAGGGGATGCCGGAGGGAGCCCCGGGGAGGAGGAGGAGGAGGAGGAGGAGGAGCCCTTCCTGCCCGAAGAGCTGGAAGGGGGCAGCATTGCCAGCCCTGCCCCTTTCCCAGGCCGGGAGTGCCCCCTGTGCCAGCCCTGGGATGAGTGTGAGCACCACCCCGAGGGGTCCCAGGGGTCCCCTGATCCCGACTGTGCTGGCACTGAGGGGGGACAGGGGGACATTCCCGCTTCTCCCATCCTGTGGGACGAGCCCGGGGATCCCTCTGGAGAACCCCCAGAGTTCAGTGATGCTGAGGATATTTCGGATGCGCTCCCAAGGGAAGAGCAGCTGCCAAGCCAAGGCACCCACGAGGGCTTGGCCTTTGAGGATCCATTGGAGAATTCCTTTGGTGACTCAGAGCAGGAATATTTGGAGGGGAATTCTCGCTCCCCTCTTCCGAGCAGGAGCTCCTGCATCGTGAGGTCCGTGGATGCTGCAGGAGCAAGGACTACCTGGGACAGCTCCTCCTGGAGCTCCGAGCAGGCGGAGGAGCCCGGGGAGGGCTGGCACTGGGATGTCCCCAGGGGTTCGGGGGGCATCGTGGTGACCAGGCAGTGCCACCAGAGGGTGGCACGTTTCCAGCCGCCCCGGAGGCGCAGCCGCCGAGCCCGCGAGTCCCACCTGGCCCGGTCCCTGCTGGGGACGTGGCGGGGCCTGCAGGAGATCACCCAGCACACATTGGACATGGAGTGCCTCCGCTTCCACTATAAGCTAAAGGAAATCCTAAGGAAGGGCAAACCGCCCTTTTCTACCTCCAGAAGCCTCTTCCCGATGGCCTCCCCACCCCGCGTGCCGCTGTCCCCGCGCAGCAGGAGCCCCCTGCGGGTGACAATCCCGCCCTCGGAAGGGTGGCCCCGCTCCCGCAGGGACCCTCGGGCCGCCAGGAGGGCACGGGCGCGGAGCCGTGAGCGCGGGGCCGCCCTGCGCCTGGCCCGGCTGCGGCACCGGCACCGGCCCGGCCCGGAGCCAGAGCCCCGCGGGGACGGGCACGGGGACGGGGACGGGGACGTGGCCGGCATCCTGCGGGAGTTCTCCGAGTTCCAGAGGCTGCTGCTGCCCGGGAGCGCCGCCCCGGGGCAGGGGGAGCCCGGGGTTACCCGGCCGGGGCTGGCGCGGCCCCGCAGGCCGGCAGAGCTCCGGGGAATGGTGGCGGAGCTGTGCGGGGCCCTGCGCTGCCACCTGCGCCGCGTGGCCGCCGCCCGGCTGCCCGGGATGTTCTACCTGCTGGAGAGCGGCCAGGAGCCCTTCTTCCACAGGGCCAAGGTGGGAGCTGCTCGCGGAGCAGGCTGGGGGGACGGGATGGATTGGGGTGGGTGGTGATGGATCTGGATGGATTGGGATGGATCAGGATGGATTGGGGTGGATCGGGATGGACAGAGATGGATTGGGGTGGATCAGGGTGGATGGGGATGGATTGGGGTGGATGGGTTGGATTGGGATGGATTGAGATGGATCAGGATGGATGGGGATGGATCAGGATAGATTGGGGTGGATCAGGATGGATTGGGGTGGATGGGGATGGATGGGGATGGATTGGGATGGCTGGAATGGATCAGGATGGATTGGGGTGGGTTGGGGTGGATTGGGATGGGTTGGGGTGGATGGAATGGATTGGGATGGATCAGGGTGGATGGGGATGAATTGGGATGGATGGATTGGATTGGGGTGGATCAGGATGGATGGAATGGATTGGGATGGCTGGAATGGATCAGGATGGATTGGGATGGATCAGGATGGATGGAATGGATTGGGATGGGTTGGGATGGATTGGGATGGGTTGGGGTGGGTTGAAATGGGTTGGGGTGGATGGAATGGATTGGGATGGATCAGGGTGGATGGAGATGGATTGGGGTGGATGGGGATGGATTGGGATGGATGGATTGGATTGGGGTGGATCAGGATGGATGGGAATGGATTGGATTGGATTGGGGTGGATTTGGATGGCTGGGGATGGATGGAATGGATTGGGATGGATGGGGATGGATGAAATGGATTGGGATGGATCGGGATGGATCAGGATGGATTGGGATGGGTTGGGATGGATGGAATGGATCAGGATGGCTGGAATGGACCGGGATGGATTGGGATGGATGGAATGGATCAGGATGGATTGGGGTGGGTTGGGATGGATGGGGATGGATCAGGATGGCTGGAATGGATCGGGATGGCTGGAATGGATGGGGATGGATGGAATGGATCAGGATGGCTGGAATGGATCGGGATGGATGGAATGGATCGGGATGGGCAGCTCCAGGACAGAGCTGAGGGTGGCAGGAGCAGGGAGGCCTGGGCAGCCTGACAGGGGTGGTTTGGGAGCCAGGAGCCAGCCTGGCTCCCAGTGCCAGGAGTTGGAATCACGGGCACAGGAGCCTTGGGATTGAGTCATCAGAGAACCGTGGAATGGTTTGGGTGGGAAGGACCTCAAGGATTATCCAGTTCCAGCCCCATGGCAGGGACACCTCCCACTGTGCCAGGGGGCTCCAGGCTGGCCTTGGGCACTGCAGGGATCAGGGGCAGCCCCAGCTGCTCTGGGAATCCCTTCCCAAAATCCCAGCCCAGGCTCCCTCTCCAGGGAATTCCCTCCATTCCCAGCTCTCCCAGCCTGGCATTGGATCCATCCCCACCCCGACTCCTCTCCAGGAAGGGATTTTGGGCTCTGGGGGCTTCACTGGCAATCTCAGCACTCCAGGAAGGGTCTCCCTTCCCTTTGCCATCCCCAACTTCCATAAAAACCCCTGGGGATGGATTCTGAGTGTCCCAAATGCCAGAATGGTTTGGGTGGGAAGGGCCCTTCAAGCCCATCCCATTCCAAGCCCACCATCCCAGGCTGCTCCAGCCTGGCCTTGGGCACTGCAGGGATCAGGGGCAGCCCCAGCTGCTCTGGCAATGCCAGCCCAGGCAGGAATTGCTCATTGCCAAGATCCCACCTAAATCTGCTCTGGTTTAGCCTGAAGTCCCCCCAGCACTGCCAAGGCCCCCAATGCCCCATCCTGTGCATTTCCCATCCCTGCAGGGCTGGGGGCTCCCATTCCCCCCGTGTTCCCAGGGGAACACTCCCAGCCAAGCTGCCCTGTGTGTGTTGCAGGCCCTGCTGGAGGCGCGGGGGTTTGTGAGCACGGAGCCCCTGAGCTTCTGCAGCGCCCGGCGCGGGGCCGGCGAGCGGCTGCTGGTCATCGTCAGGAACCAGGACATCGCCTCGCACATCCACACGGTGAGCCCGGACCCTGCTCCTCCTCAGCACTGCGGCTTCATCCCGGGATTCACTAAAACTGGGAGCAGCCCAGCTCAGGGCACTGGGGCTGGGCTTCCGTGGGCTGGGCTTCACCCTGGCTCAGGGAGTGTTTGATCTGCATCCAGCTGGGATGGGGTGGGATGGGATGGGATGGGATGGGATGGGATGGGATCCATGGGATGGGATGGGATCCATGGGATGGGATGGGATGGGATGGGATGGGATGGGATGGGATGGGATGGGATGGGATGGGATGGGATGGGATGGGATGGGATGGGATGGGATGGGATCCATGGGATGGGATCCATGGGATGGGATGGGATGGGATGGGATGGGATGGGATGGGATGGGATGGGATGGGATGGGATGGGATGGGATCCATGGGATGGGATGGGATGGGATGGGATCCATGGGATGGGATGGGATGGGATCTATGGGATGGGATCCATGGGATGGGATCTATGGGCGATGGTGAGTGCTGGCAGTGGCTGCTGTCACAGGGATGTAAAGGAATGGGATGGGATGAGAGGTGATGGGTGCTGGTCATGGAGAGGTCATGGGGAGATGATGGGTGCTGGTCATGGGAATGGGGTGGGATTTATGGGATCCATAGGATGGGATGGGAGATGATGGATACCAGCAATGGGTGCTGGTCATGGGATGGGAGATGGTGAGTGTTGGAAACAGGTGCTGGTCAGAGGGATGGGATGGAATGGAATGGAATGGAATGGAATGGAATGGAATGGAATGAGAAGAGATGGGAGCTGGTCATGGGAATGGAATGGGATGAGGAGTGATGGGTGTTGGTCATGGGGGTGGAATGGGATGAGATGGAATGGGATGAGAGATGATGGGTGTTGTTCATGGAGAGGTCATGGGGAGATGGTGGGTGCTGGTCATGGGATGGGATGGGATCCATGGGATGGGATGGGATGGGATGGGATGGGATGGGATGGGATGGGATGGGATGGGATGGGATGGGTTTGGCTCCCTGAGCTCCCTGTGCCCCCTGTTCTGGGGCCGTTCCCAATGCCCGTTCCTGGAGCAGGTGCCGTGCCTGCTGGAGCTGAAGCGCTGTCCCAGCGTGGTGTTTGCGGGCGTGGACGAGCCCGAGGAGGTGACGGGTGACACATTCCAGGAGCTCTTCCAGGCCGGGGGGTTCGTGGTGTCCGACGAGGAGCTGCTGGAAAGGGTGACCCTGGGTGAGTCCCACTGGCACATCCCAAACCTGCCCCTTGCTTCTGCTGCCAGGGGACTCCTGCCCTCCCTCCGACTCCTTCCCTCTCTCTGGGGTGGAGTGCCCAGCTCAGGGTCCCACAACATCCCGGGCCAGGGCAGGGCAGGGCAGTCCCACGGGTTTGTGGTCCCAGGACAGGTCCCTGGCTGTCCCTGGTGTTTGTTTGGCCTGGACACTCATGGAAGGCTTTAGGTTGGAAGAGACCTTAAGGAGTATCCAATTCCATGGCAGGGACACTCCCACTGTCCCAGGGGGCTCCAATCCTTCCTTGGATGTTGCAGGGATCAGGGGCAGCCCCAGCTGCTCTGGGAATCCCTTCCCAAAATCCCAGCCCAGGCTCCCTCTCCAGGGAATTCCCTCCATTCCCAGCTCTCCCAGCCTGGCATTGGATCCATCCCCACCCCGACTCCTCTCCAGGAAGGGATTTTGGGCTCTGGGGGCTTCACTGGCAATCTCAGCACTCCAGGAAGGGTCTCCCTTCCCTTTGCCATCCCCAACTTCCATAAAAACCCCTGGGGATGGATTCTGAGTGTCCCAAATGCCAGAATGGTTTGGGTGGGAAGGGCCCTTCAAGCCCATCCCATTCCAAGCCCACCATCCCAGGCTGCTCCAGCCTGGCCTTGGGCACTGCAGGGATCAGGGGCAGCCCCAGCTGCTCTGGCAATGCCAGCCCAGGCAGGAATTCCCAATTCCCAGGATCCAGTGGGAAAAGGAGGAGAATTTGCTGCTGCCTTCAGCTCCTTTTGGGGAGTGGCAGAGAAAACAGAGCCACCTCTGCTGGGAGAGGCTCAGTGAGGTGACAGGGACAGGCTGCACGTGTCCTTTCAGATATCAGGGGAAAAAATCCCACCAGGGCATGGTGGCAGTGCCCACCCTGCGCAGTTTGGGTCTCCATCCGTGCAGGGACTCACAGCTCCCCTGGACAAGGCCCTGGGCACCCCAGGCTGGGCACTGGGCCCAGAGCCCCCCAGGCCCCTCTGTGCAGCCCCGCTGAGCTCTGCTGTCCCCTCAGGCCAGCTGGAGGAGGTGGTGAAGCTGCTGGAGAAGCTCAACAGGAGCGGGAGGTGGAGGTGGCTCCTGCACCACAGGGAGAGCAAACAGCTCCGAGGAGAGCTCAGGTACCGGCTCCCAAAGCATCCCCAAAACTCCCTCAGCACATCCCAAAACTCCCACAGCCCATCCCAAAACTCCCAAAGCATCCCCAAAACTCCCAAATCACATCCCCAAAACTCCCAAAGCATCCCCAAAACTCCCAAATCACATCCCCAAAACTCCCAAAGCATCCCCAAAACTCCCAAAGCCCATCCCAAAACTCCCAAATCACATTCCCAAAACTCCCAGAGTCCATTCCCAAAAGTCCCACAGCACATCCCCAAAACTCACACAGCCCATCCCCAAACTCCCAAAGGACACCCCAAAACTCCACAGCACATTCCCAAAACTCTCAATCATATTCCCAAAATTCCCACAGCCCATCCCCAAAACTCCCAAAGGACACCCCAAAACTCCCAAAGGACATCCCAAAACTCCCTCAGCACATCCCAAAACTCCCAAAGCATCCCCAAAACTCCCACAGCATCCCAAAACTCCCTCAGCACATCCCCAAAACTCCCAAAGGACACCCCAAAACTCCCAAATCACATCCCCAAATCTCACACAGCCCATCCCAAAACTCCCAAAGCATTCCCAAAACTCCCACAGCCCATCCCCAAAACTCCCACAGCCCATCCCCAAAACTCTCTCAGCACATCCCAAAACTCCCTCAGCACATCCCCAAACTCCCAAAGCATCCCCAAAACTCCCAAAGCATCCCCAAAACTCCCACAGCACATTCCAAAACTCCCACAGCACATCCTCAAAACTCCCAAAGCATCCCCAAAATTCCCTCAGCACATCCCCAAAACTCCCTCAGCATCCCCAAAACTCCCTCAGCATCCCCAAAACTCCCTCAGCATCCCCAAAATTCCCTCAGCACATCCCCAAAACTCCCTCAGCACATTCCAAAACTCCCAAAGCATCCACAAAACTCCCACAGCACATCCCAAAACTCCCACAGCACATCCCCAAACTGCCACAGCACATTCCAGAAACTCCCAAAGGATCCCCAAAACTCCCACAGCCCATCCCCAAAACTCCCAAAGCATCCCCAAAACTCCCTCAGCACATCCCCAAAACTCCCTCAGCACATCCCCAAAACTCCCAAAGCATCCCCAAAACTCGCTCAGCACATTCCCAAACCTCCCTCCTGCCTTTCCCCAGCCGTGCCAGCTCCTGGCACAGCCCTGGCGCTCAGGGCACCTTCCTGGGCTCTGCTCCTTCCGTGCCCCATCGGTCTCAGCTGGGAGCTGGGCAGGGATGGGGGTGCAGAGCAGGAATTGCCCCTCCAGGTGCCACCAGGGATGGCTGAAGGTGGAGCTGCTCTGGCCTGGGTTCATCCTTGGATGGGTGAAGTGAGAAAACTCCTTGGTTGGGATGAAGCCAGTTCAGCAGGGAAAGGGAAAGCTGGGAACACCAAGGGGTTCATCCCCATTTCCGTCCCAGGCCATCCCCAGGAGAGCCAGGCTCCATCCTCACCCCCTCTCCAACATCCCCTCTTCCTCCTCCTCCTCCCAGCTTTGTGTCCTGAGCCTGTCCAGGCTCTGGGTCACCCCTGGCACAGTGGCACCCACAGTGGCACCCACAGTGGCACCCGCAGTGGCACCCACAGTGGCACCCACAGTGGCACCCACTGTCCTGCCCTTGTGCCCGCAGGCTGTGGGTGAGTGAGAGCAGCCTTGGCTTTCCAAACTCAGCTCCAGCAGCAGCAGAACCCCCCTGACCCCCCACAGCTCCCAGCACAGACCCCAAATCAGCCCCTGAGACAGCAATGAACCCACCCCAGGCCAGAGCAGCGCAGGCAGCCCTGGGGCAGGAGGGAATTTTCCACTTTGGAGCCAGAAAATCCTCCTGGAGAGGCGAATCCCCCCTGCCCGCTCACTCCCTGAGCCGTGCCCGTGCCCTCTCCCAGCAGGGCCGATGGCAGCGCCCAGAGGAAGCAGCAGCTGCTGAGGTGGTGCCAGGGGGCAGAGCTGCTGGAGCTGCTGCCCTTCCATGGCTGCGACGCTGCGGCCGAGCCCCGGCGCGCCCAGTGCCTGCTGGGGCTGCAGGCGCAGCACGTCTGCGCCCGCTTCGCCGTGTTCCTCACAGGTGGGGCATCTGACAGGGCCTGGAGAGGGGTGGCAGGGGTGAAAAATCCCTCTGTGGGATTTGCTTCTTAAAGGTGTGGCTGCTGAAAGGGAATTTGGGGTTTTTTGGGTGGTTTTTGGAGCCGTGGGTGGCTGAGGGTGCTGGCAGAGCAGCCACGGTGGGGTTTAGGGATATTTCCCACAGGTTTAGGAGCAGCTTCCTGTGTTGGAATTAACGGAGCTGCTGCTCCTCCCCTTGCAGAAAACCCCAGCAGCAGCTGCAGGGAGATGCTGGAGAGCAGAGGAATTCTGGTGGCCGACATCTCCACCTTCCTCGCCACGGTGCACAAAGTGGCCGCTCCCTTCAGAAGAAGCTACTGGTGAGAGGGGAGAGCTTGGGATTGATCCCGAAACGCCGGGAGCAGCTCAGGGCCGGCTGTGGGGTGGCCAGCAGGGAGCTGGGACCCCACAGCAGGGCAGGACCATCCCCAAGTGCCGGGTGTGGGATCTGCCAGCCAGCCCTGGGATTCCTGGATCCAGCAGAGCCACGCCTGCAAAACGGGAAAAGCTCCAGGCCTGGCCCTGGGGCGGCTCTGCAGGAGGCTGGCACTGCCCAGAGGGTGCCGGGCACTGCCCAGAGGGTGCCGGGCACTGCCCAGAGGGTGCCGGGCACTGACCTGGGCCACGGCTCTGTGTTGCAGGTGACAAAGTGAAGCCACCAGGACACGGCTCCTCCCCAGGCCCTGTGGCACCAGTTTGGGCATCCCGGTCCTGTGGGGGAACATCGCCACCATCCCAATGGATCCCCACCACCCAACCCAGTGGATCCCAACAATCCCAATGGATCCCCACCACCCAACCCAGTCAATCCCATCAATCCCGGTGCATCTCAATTATCCCAGTGGATCCCAATGATCCCACTGGATCTCCACCACCCATCCCAGTCAATCCCAGTGGATCTCAGTAGATCCCCACCATCAATCCCAATGATCCCACTGGATCCCCACCCTCCATC
The DNA here is from genome assembly GCF_047830755.1 of Zonotrichia albicollis. Taxonomy (NCBI): domain Eukaryota; kingdom Metazoa; phylum Chordata; class Aves; order Passeriformes; family Passerellidae; genus Zonotrichia; species Zonotrichia albicollis. The sequence goes on along the minus strand of NC_133822.1, from coordinate 1,738,912 downwards.
CCAGTGGATCCCAGTAGATCCCCACCACTCGTCCCATGAATCCCAGTAGATCCCCACCATCAATCCCAGTGATCCCACTGGATCCCCACCACCCATCCCAGTCAATCCCATCAATCCCACTGGAGCCCAGTGACCCCAGTGGGTCCCCACCATCCATCCCAGTGGATCCCATCCATCCCAGTGGATCCCCACCACCCATCCCAGTCAATCCCATCAATCCCACTGGAGCCCAGTGATTCCCAGTGGATCCCCACCATCCATCCCAGTGGATCCCCACCACTCATCCCATTAATCCCAGTAGATCCCCACCATCAATCCCAGTGATCCCACTGGATCCCCACCATCCATCCCTGTCAATCCCGGTGGATCTCAGTAGATCCCCACCATCCATCCCAGTCCCTGCTGGGGGTGGGGGAAAGTCGGGTTTAGCTCTGTACATAAATCTTATTTAAAGGTGGGAAATGCAAACCCTCAGGGGATCCATTCCCTGCCCTCCAGTCTCACATAGGGAAAGTTCTTTTTAAACGGTACAGGTAAATTATTGGAGCGGTTTGAAGGCTTTCCGTGCAGCTGCCGTTGGAGCAGGCACGTGGATTTCCCAAAGTGTACTTGAAGATGAGGAATGAGAACAAATCCCTTTTCCACGAGGTCGTTGCTGTTCAGGCCCACACTACATTTCAGCTCAGCCCTGCTGCCTCCTGGTACCGGTTCCTGGCACTCGTGGAATCCCAGCACAGGAACCCCTGTAAATAGCGGGAGGCAGGAACAGAATAAGCTCTTTTATTTATGGGGGAAAGGAGCAGCCCAGCCCCGTTCCCACCCGGCTCCGCGGGGCAGGGGCGACCCTCGGCTCGTTTTTAAATCAGGACTGCGAGGTCACTCTGTACAGGATGACTTTGTAAAGAGTTTGCTTAATAAAACCTCCAAAATCACGAGTGGCACGCAGCTCTGCTTTCTGGAGAGGGGATCCTGCTCAGCATCCTGCTCAGCATCCAGCCTTTTCCAGCAGGGACAGGGAGGGCAGGGGGTTCTGCAGCTGGGACAGAGGTGGGGAAGCAGCAAGGAGTGAGCAAGACCATGGTGGGCTCCTGGGGGATGGATCCATAGCGCTTCCCTGCAGGAGGGATGGAAGAACCAGAGGAATGAGCAGGTTCCAGCAGGTAGGGATAACGGGATTGTTTATTTTCCACCTGGTTTATGGGCATGGCACAGAGGGAGCTTCCCCACCCCACTCCCAGCAACGAGGGTGGGAAGGGTTCCTGCCAGGGGTACCTCGGGAATTGTTCCAGCCAGTGGCACCTCAGGATTGTTCCTGCAAGTGGCACTTCAAGGGGTGCTGCTGCCAGTGGCACCTCAGGATTGGTCCTGCCAGGGGCACCTCGGGATTGGTCCTGGAGGGGCACCTCAGGAGGTGGTGCTGGAAATGGCACCCCAGGAATTTCTCCTGCCAGTGGCACCTGGGGATTGTTCCTGGAAGTGGCACCTCGGGAATTGTTCCAGCCAGGGGCACCTCAGGATTGTTCCTGCCAGGGGCACCTCAGGAGGTGGTGCTGGAAGTGGCACCTGAGGAATTGTTCCTGCCAGTGGCACCCGAGGAATTGCTTCTGCCAGGGGCACCTCAGGAATTGCACCTGCAATGGCAGCTCAGGATTGTTCCTGCCAGTGGCACCTGAGGAATTTCTCCTGCCAGTGGCACCTGGGCAGGAGGAAGTGCCGGAAGCCCGGCTGGGAGGAAGGGGAGGGGAGGCCCCAGGCGGGCTCAGCTCAGCTTTGGCACCGCGATAGGATCAACCCCAGCTCCTGTGAGGGTGCCAGGGGAAGCCGGTGCCACCCTGGGGAACTGCTCCGAGGCTTTCCCTGGGTTCTCCTGGCACTTGGCACGGCTGTGCCAGCCGGGGAATGGGGAAGGGTGGCTCGGGATTGAACAGCTCCTGCTGGGGATGGAGAGCAGCCCAACAGGGATTGCTTCTTGCTGCCATTTCCAGCTGTGGCACTGGGTGGCTGCAGGAACAGGGACTGTGCCAGCACAGCCTGAGCCACCCCTGCCCTGCAGAATGGAGCCAGAGCAGCACAGGCTGGAAAGAACCACGGACCCAGGGAATGCCTTCCTGCAGGAAACGCTCCCGTGGAACCAGGGAATGCTCCCATGACCCAGGGAATGCTCCCACAGAACCAGGGAATGCTCCCATGAACCAGGGAAATGCTCCCATGAACCAGGAAATGCTCCCATAGAACCAGGGAATGCTCCCATGGACCAGGAAATGCTCCCATGAACCAGGAAATGCTCCCATGGCACCAGGGAATGCTCCCATAGAACCAGGGAATGCTCCCATAGAACCAGGGAATGCTCCCATGGAACCAGGGAATGCTCCCATGGACCAGGGAATGCCTTCCTGCAGGAAATGCTCCCATGGACCAGGGAATGCTCCCATGAACCAGGGAATGCTCCCATGGAACCAGGGAATGCCTCCCTGCAGGAAATGCTCCCATGGACCAGGGAATGCTCCCATGACCCAGGGAATGCTCCCACAGAACCAGGGAATGCTCCCATGAACCAGGGAAATGCTCCCATGAACCAGGAAATGCTCCCATAGAACCAGGAAATGCTCCCATAGAACCAGGAAATGCTCCCATGGCACCAGGGAATGCTCCCATAGAACCAGGGAATGCTCCCATGGAACCAGGGAATGCTCCCATGAACCAGGAAATGCTCCCATGAACCAGGAAATGCTCCCATGGACCAGGAAATGCTCCCACAGAACCAGGGAATGCTCCCATGGACCAGGGAATGCTCCCACAGAACCAGGAAATGCTCCCATGAACCAGGGAATGCTCCCATAGAACCAGGGAATGCTCCCATAGAACCAGAGAATGTTCCCATGAAGCAGGGAACGCTCCCATGGAACCAGGGAATGCTCCCATGAACCGGGAATGCTCCCATGGAACCAGGGAATGCCGCCCTGCAGGGAACGCTCCCGTCTCAGCCCTGGCAGGCAGAGAGGCCGCAGGGTCTCAGCCTGGAGCTGCTGCTCCCAGAACTGAAGTGAATCAGACCAGAGGCCAGGACTGGTTTCCAGAATTTGGCTTTACTTCGCAGTACAGAAATCATTTGGAGCCTTCAGGAGACACGAGAAGCACAGGCTCTGTCATGCCGATACCGCAGCGCCGTTTGGTCCATCCGAGAAGCCGCCGGGGGACAGAAAATACTTCCACATCTTGCCTGCTCTGTAATTTGTTCTCTCAATTTTATTAAGATTAAAACACAAAGGAGCCTGAGGCACAGCTGTGTCCCAACCGATGTAAACGGGTTTAGAAGCTTAAGTGGAGGTTAAGTTCTGTGCCCAGAACGAAGCCAACATTTGCTGCTACAATAGGTGTGGGCTTTGTCCATGATACAACTTTGCCACAGAGTTAAGATTGATGGGAGAGACTTTTAGGGATGCTGTCCACAATAATGGAGTGCTCAGTTTCTATTTTCCTTGATATCAGGTTTGAGTGACATCAGCGTCACATCTACGAGCTCACCAGAAGCACAGGATTGTGAAGGATGTTTTACAAATGATTAAAAAGACAAGGTAAGACACAGCTGTCAATGAGTTATTTCAAATCTGCACCCACGTCTACGTCTGCAAAAATAATAATAACGAGAGTAAGTTCAGTCTGCCTTTCTGCTTACGAGGTTAGTCAGGAATATCAGTCAGGAATTTGCCAGATTCTGGACAGCAGCCCTACTAGAATGAAATAATTAACACATGATATCCAAAAAGGGAACATTACCAGTGCAGTACTCTTCAATCTCTCAGAGATGGGATTACAAAAGCAGGCCTTACAATATTGAATTTCGTACAGTGTTCATTAAGTTCCTTATATATTCATATTAGCCGATTTAAACTTCTCCTAATTAGAGACTCTCATTACTGCTGCTCCTCCTCCCCGTAGATGTCGTTCTTCTTGCGTTTCATCTCCTCGAAGTCGAACTCTGATCCCATCATCCTCTTATAAATATCTTTGATGTCGTCACACGTCGTCTCAAAGTGGGTGGTGGCGTCGTAGGTGCGCGAGATGAAGATCTGCAAGCAGAGGCAGAGGCAGAGGCGGCGTTGGAGCCCCGAGCTGGAGCTGGAGCTGGAGCCCATCCCTGCCCTGCCCGGCCCTCACTCACCTGGCTCTCGGTTCCCGGGTCGGTCGGTGCAAACAGGTCACTGATGCTCACAAACCTGGACAAGGGAGAAACAGCCTTGGTTGGTCTGGTTTGGTTTGGTTGGGTTTGGTTTGGTTGGGTTTGGTTTGGTTTGGTTGGGTTTGGTTGGGTTTGGTTGGGTTGGGTTTGGTTGGGTTGGGTTTGGTTGGGTTGGGTTTGGTTGGGTTTGGTTGGGTTGGTTTGGTTTGGCTGGGTTTGGTTTGGTTGGGTTTGGTTTGGTTGGGTTTGGTTTGGTTGGGTTTGGTTGGGTTTGGTTTGGTTGGGTTTGATTTGGTTTGGTTGGGTTTGGTTGGGTTGGGTTTGGTTGGGTTGGGTTTGGTTGGGTTGGGTTTGGTTGGGTCTGGTTTGGCTGGGTTTGGTTTGGTTTGGTCTGGTTTGGTTTGGTTGGGTTTGGTTTGGCTGGGTTTGGTTTGGTTTGGTTGGGTTTGGTTTGGCTGGGTTTGGTTTGGCTGGGTTTGGTTTGGCTGGGTTTGGTTTGGCTGGGTTTGGTTGGGTTTGGTTTGGAAGGATGGGTTCAGAGCAGGAGCGGTTGGTTCAGTGCAAGGGCAGCACTCAAAGTGCTGAGCACCCTCAGCTCGAGCAGCTCTGGGCAGGCTCCAGAGATCCCACATGGGGACAGGGGCTGGCTGAGGGCTCAGTGTCCCCCAGCACATGGACAGGGGCTGGCTGAGGGCTCAGTGTCCCCAGCACAGGGACAGGGGCTGGCTGAGCACTCAGTGTCCCCAGCACAGGGACAGGGGCTGGCTGAGGGCTCAGTGTCCCCAGCATGGGGACAGGGGCTGGCTGAGGGCTCAGTGTCCCCCAGCACAGGGACAGGGGCTGGCTGAGGGCTCAGTGTCCCCCAGCACATGGACAGGGGCTGGCTGAGCACTCAGTGTCCCCCAGCACAGGGACAGGGGCTGGCTGAGCACTCACTTCTGCTCAATGGGCTCCAGGAGGTCCAGGGCTGGCTTGATCTCCTTCTCGGGGTCCGCGGTCTCCACGGTGGTGCTGGCGATGGCGATGTACTTGCCCTGCGCCGCCACGTTGTGGGCAGAGGAGATCATGCACACGTAGATATCTGGGGGGACAGGGCACAGCTGCAGCCCAAAACCTCCTCCAGCCCCATCCCAAAACCTCCTCCAGCCCCATCCCAAAACCTCCTCAGCCCCATCCCAAAACCTCCTCCAGCCCCATCCCAAAACCTCCTCCAGCCCCATCCCAAAACTTTCTCCAGCCCCATCCCAAAACCTCCTCAGCCTCATCCCAAAACCTCCTCAGCCTCATCCCAAAACCTCCTCCAGCCCCATCCCAAAACCTTCTCCAGCCCCATGCCAGAATCTTCTCCAACCTCATCCCAAAACCTCCTCCAGCCCCATCCCAAAACCCTGCCCTGACACTTGGCACCCCCTGGGTCATTTGGAGAACCTGCAGTGAGTCCCATCCTCACCCTACTCCCATCTCCTGCCTGAGCAGCCTGGACATGGGAGATGCCCAAAATTCAGTTTCCCACGGTGGCTCCCAAAATCTGCTGGGATTCCCAGTGCCCTGTCCAGGCCAGCAGCCCCTGCCCCACCTCTCCCAGCCTGGGCCATTTCCTGCCGCAGGTTCCTCACCAGCTTTTCCAACCACGGCTCCTCCCACGTCCCCCCAAGTGCTGGGAACTGCAGCTCAGCCCGGCTGGGCCCCAGCAGCCCCTGGGGCAGGGCAGGAGCTCTCCCTGTCCTGTCCCTGTCCTGTCCTTGTCCGTGCCCCTGTCCCTGTCTGTGTCCCTGTCCCTGTCCTGTCCCTGTCTCTGTCCGTGTCCCTGTGTCCCTGTCCCTGTCTGTGTCCCTGTCCCGTCCCTGTCCATGTCCCTGTCCTGTCCTGTCCCTGTCCCGTCCCTGTCCCTGTCCTGTCCTGTCCCTGTCCCTGTCCCATCCCTGTCCCTGTCTCATCCCTGTCCCTGTCCCATCCCTGTCCCTGTCCGTGTCCCTGTCCCTGTCCATGTCCCCGTCCTGTCCCTGTCCCATCCCCGTCCCTGTCTCATCCCTGTCCCTGTCCCATCCCTGTCCCTGTCCCCGTCCTGTCCCTGTCCCATCCCTGTCCTGTCCCGTCCCTGTCCCTGTCCTGTCTCTGTCCATGCCCCGGTCCTGTCCTGTCCCTGTCTGTGCCCCTGTCCCTGTCCCATCCCTGTCCTGTCCGTGTCCCTGTCCCTGTCTCTGTCTGTGCCCCGTCCCTCTCCTGTCTGTGTCCCTGTCCCTGTCCTGTCCATGTCCCTGTCCTGTCCCTGTCCATGTCCCTGTCCATGTCCTGTCCCTGTCCCGTCCCTGTCCCGTCCCTGTCCCTGTCCTGTCCCTGTCCTGTCCCTGTCCCATCCCTGTCCCTGTCCTGTCCCTGTCCCTGTCCCGTCCCTGTCCCTGTCTGTGTCCCTGTCCCATCCCTGTCCTGTCCCTGTGCCTGTCCTGTCCATGTCCTGTCCCATCCCTGTCCTGTCCCGTCCCTGTCTGTGTCCCTGTTCGTGTCCTTGTCCCATCCCTGTCCCTGTCCTGTCCCTGTCCCATCCCTGTCCATGTCCCTGTGCCTGTCCTGTCCCTGTCCCGTCCCTGTCCTGTCCCATCCCTGTCCCTGTCCCATCCCTGTCCCTGTCCTGTCCCTGTCCATGTCCCTGTCCCTGTCCTGTCCCATCCCTGTCCTGTCCTGTCCCTGTCCATGTCCCGTCCCAGCTGACCCCCTGCACACACCTGATTTCCGGTTGACCTGGTTCTGTGGAATGATGATCTGGCACGAGTTGGCATCGTTTGTGTTCTTGATGGGGTGGCTGAGGATGCAGATGACGCGGATCACCTGGCCCACCTTGGTCACGCGGTCCGACACGTAGCTGGGGTCGCAGATGAGCTGTTTGCAGCGAGCCACCTGAGAGCCAGCGGGAGAATCACCCAGCTCACATCACAAATGGTTCTTCCATAACAATTTACCATTTATCCATCTGAGCCCTCCAGGCTGCACACACTCTGCTCTCTGGCATGGACTGTCACCTCTGTTCCCGGCCAGGACACGTCATTCCCACCCCAAGGGACACGTTATCCCACCAGCAAGTGCTCAGCTGTCCCATCAGTGCCCACTCAGCTCCCAGGCTGGCAGCATTCCCAGCTCCACCAGCCAGGTGGTGCAGAAGCTGCAGGAAGGCCACGTGCCAGCTGTCAGAGCACTGAGAGTGCCAAGGGCAGAGCTGGACACCAGGAGCAGCTCCCTCCCTCAATTATTCCCTGCCAGCCCATGGAGACTTCACCCCAGCTCCTGGAGCAGGGGTGCTGAGGGCTCTGCCCACCAGGACATCGTGTGCTCAGTGGGCTGGCACAGGGACAGCAGCCCCAGCCCAGCGTTTGGCCCTTGGGCTCAGAAAGGGTTTTCTGTGTTTGTTGTGATCAAACCCACAAGATGTGAGTTTGAGGGGCTCAAGGGGAGCAGGGAAGGAGGGAAGGGTCCGTACCTCCCCCTCAGACTTGACCCCGACCACTTTGCCGTTCTCGATGACGATCTCCTCGATGGGCTTGTTGAGCATGTAGGTGCCTCCGTAGATTGCACTGAGCCTGCAACAGGAAAATCCCTTCAGCACCTCCAGCCCCAGGGGCTGCTCCTCTGGGATAAACCCTCCTCACACTTACACCTCCTCAGAACCCTCTGCTTAAACAAACACAAGGGATAAACTCTGCCAACAGCATCCCTCAGCAAACCCAGAGGTGAACAAGCCCACAGAGAAAGAATCTCACGTGGAGGAACCATCTCTTAATTAAGTGAAAGAACCATTAAGGAGCACAGCATTTTGTGCAGCAGCACATTCTGGAAGCTCAAGCAGTGACTCCACACATCCAGCTCCACTGCACAGCCCACGGGAGGAAACCCAGAGTGACACCTAGAGTGCAAACCAAGTGCAGCTCACCTTGCAAATCCCTGGGGCAGCTCTCCAAGGCCATACAGGGGGTACAGGTAGGGGCTCTTCCCGTACCGAGCCAGGGACTCGCTGTACAGCTTGATCCTGTTGATTGTTTCTTGGCAGGGTTGATCTAGATAGCTGGGAAGGACAGTGACACCGTTTGGGACGTTCCCAAAGCAGCACTTCCAGCACAACACACCCAGAGAGCAAACTCTGCCTTCCTTCCCCACCCTGCAGCTGCTCCTGGCACTGCTTCCCTGGCAGTTCCTTTAAGGAGCACTCGGTGGCACAAGTTCAGCTCAGGAACCCTCCATGTTTAAAATAACCAATCAACCCCATCATAACCCCAAACCCTGGGATTTGGGGAGCAGCTGAGCCCCCCCACTCACTCATCAGTCCTGTAGAGAGCGAGGGCATGGCCTGTGAAGTCAATGACATCCTGGCCCAGGTCAAACTTCTTGTACACATCCCTCATGGTGGTTTTCTTGGGGTCCACGCCCTCGAAGGTCCGCGGGTCGTTCTCGTCAAAGTTGGCCACGTACACCAGGAACTTCCTGAAGCGGCGCTTCTCAAACAGACCCATCAAACCTGAAACAGGGTGGGAGAGCTCAGAACCAGGGGCTGGGAGAGCTCAGAACCGGGGGCTGGGAGAGCTCAGAACCAGGGATCTGGGAGAGTTCAGAACCAGGGGCTGGGAGAGCTCAGAACCGGGGGCTGGGAGAGCTCAGAACCAGGGGCTGGGAGAGCTCAGAACCGGGGATTTGGCAGAATTCAGAAGAAGGGTTTGTGAGAATTCAGAACCAGGGATTGTGAGAATTCAGAACCAGGGATTGTGAGAGTTCAGAACCGGGGGTTGTGAGAATTCAGAACCAGGAGTTTATGAGAATTCAGAGCCAGGGGTTGTGAGAGTTCAGAACCAGGGGTTGTCAGAATTCAGCAGAACCAGGGATCTGTGAGAATTCAGAACCAGGAGTTTGTGAGAATTCAGAGCCAGGGATCTGTGAGAATTCAAAACCAGGGATCTGTGAGAATTCAGAACCAGGGGTTGTGAGAATTCAGAACCAGGGGTTGTGAGAGTTCAGAACCAGGGATCTGTGAGAACTCAGAACCAGGGATCTGTGAGAATTCAGAACCAGGGGTTGTGAGAGTTCAGAACCAGGAGTTTATGAGAATTCAGAACCAGGGGTTGTGAGAGTTCAGAACCAGGAGTTTATGAGAATTCAGAACCAGGGGTTGTGAGAGTTCAGAACCAGGAGTTTATGAGAATTCAGAACCAGGGGTTGTGAGAATTCAGAACCAGGGGTTGTGAGAGTTCAGAACCAGGGGTTGTGAGAGTTCAGAACCAGGAGTTTATGAGAATTCAGAACCAGGGGTTGTGAGAATTCAGAACCAGGGGTTGTGAGAATTCAGAACCAGGGGTTGTGAGAATTCAGAACCAGGGGTTGTGAGAATTCAGAACCAGGGGTTTGTGAGAATTCAGAACCGGGGGTTGTGAGAATTCAGAACCAGGGGCTGAGAGAGATCAGAACCAGGGATTGTGAGAATTCAGAACCAGCGATTGTGAGAATTCAGCAGAACCAAGGGTTTGGTAGATTCAGAACCAGAGACTGTGAGAGTTCAGAACCAGGGATCTGTGAGAATTCAGAACCAGGGATCTGTGAGAATTCAGAACTAGGGGTTGTGAGAGTTCAGAACCAGGGATTGTGAGAATTCAGAACCAGGGCTTTGGCAGAACTCAGATCCTCAGTCACTCTGTGCCTTTCCCGTTCCAGCAGTGGGCAGGAACCCCTGAGTGCTCAAACAAGGAACGGTTTGGCTTGGAGGGGACCTTAAAGGGCCTCAGTTCCAGCCCTATGGCAGGGACACCTCCCCCTGTGCCAGCCTTGGACACTGCCAGGGATCCATCCAGGGCAGCCCCAGCTGCTCTGGCAATGCCAGCCCAGCTCCTCCCAGCCAGGAATTCCTTCCCCAGATCCTGTCTAACCCTGCCCTCCTTCAGCCTGAGGCCATTCCCCTTGTCCTGTCCCTCAAACCCCAAACACGAGGCTGGACAAGGCTCCATTTCTGCACTTGAGCTCTCCACAAACTGCAGAAGCAAGACTGGAAACGTGAGGGCAGTGCAGCAGCTCCACTCCTGCCAGGATGAGTGTCCTGGAGACCACACAGGAGATGTGGCCAAAGTGAAGGAATTCCTGGTTCCTTCAGCACACAGGGACATCTGCCATGAGGAAGGCTCAGCCCTGCACATCTGGGGCCTCACCTGCAGCAGTCACTTCATCAGAAGATGTTCCAGAGGTGCTGAACACATCCCATGCCCTCTAGAGCCTAATGGACTCCACCACACTGCTATTAGCTTTATATGAGCAGTGAAATCTAAGCAGGCACCAATTAAGGTTTGAGGTGCCACAGGTCAGAATTAGTCATTCCAATTTGCCTGCAATGTTTTTCACACACACAATTCCAACGAGGACATGACAGCAAATATTTATGGCAGAGCTGGGAGATGAGGCCCAGATGGAACCTCCTGGGGAAGGAAAACACTGCCAGGCTCTCAGCAGAATCTCACTGAACAGGCAGCTTGGAAGCTCCAAGAAAACAGCTCAGCAAACCCAAGGCTCACAGCAAGGGGGGTCTGAAGGCAAAGAGGTGCAGGAGAGCCCTGAGGATGCTCCTTAAAGCATGAGGAGCATCAAGGATATCCCAAGGGATGGGTTTGCCTCTGTTCAGGGGGTTCAGAGGGAACAGAAAAGGTGCAGCTACTCACTGGAGGCCAAAGCTTCTGCCTCAGTGGAAGGAACTTTGTAGATCTTTCCTCCCTTGTAGACAAAGCTGCCCTCGATCACCTTGAAGTCCAAGTAACGAGTGACTTCTGTGTAGAGCAGCATCTTTACCAACTGACCTGCAGGGGAAGGGTTTGGCACAGTCAGACACAGACACAGCAGCTCCCACAGCAACAAAGCCTTCCCGTGCTCAATCCCCTCTGCGGGCTGGGCAGGCTGGGACTAAAGCACCCAAGCCTTGCCTGGGATTGATCTGTTCTTCCACTGCAGCAGCCCTGAGCCAGGCACTGCCCTGTCTGTCCGTCCGTCCATCCATCATCCATCCACCCATCATCCATCCATCATCCATCCATCATCCACCCATCCATCCATCCTCCATCCATCCATCATCCACCCATCCATCATCCATCCACCCATCCATCATCCATCATCCATCCATCCATCCAGCCATCATCCATCCATCCATCATCCATCCATCCCCGTCCATCATCCATCCATCCACCCATCATCCATCCATCATCCATCCATCATCCATCACCCATCCATCCATCATCCATCCATCATCCATCCATCCATCCATCCATCATCCATCCATCCATCACCCATCCATCCATCCATCCATCCATCCATCATCCATCATCCATCCATCATCCATCCATCCATCATCCATCCATCCATCCATCATCCATCCATCCATCATCCATCCATCATCCATCCATCATCCATCCATCCATCCCTGGTGCTCCAGGATGGGATTCCAGCAGCCAGGGCTGGTTTTAGGCCCTGCACTGGGAACCCTTCACTAATAAGGGGTTTGCTCTAGCCCAGTCCAGCAATGGAGCACATGGATCAAGGATAAGGATTTTAGGATTGGCAGTTCCTGTCCTATTCCAGCACGCAGGAATTTCGGGGAGCTCAGGGTCACTCACCATTAGCCATAAGGAATTTAGGAATGAGGTCCACGTTCCAGTCTCTTCCCCGCCCCATAGATTCTGGTGGAGTTCCCGGGAGATTAAACCTTTTGTAGAGCTTTGGAGAGAGAATACAGAACTTATTATAGCCCAGGAAATCTGTCTGGGTGTCATTTCTCCCACACATGGACACACTTTCCACGCCCACGGCTCCAGGCTGAACACAAGCTCTTCAGTTTGAGCTCCAATCTGAGTTTGGAGCACACAAACACATCCAGTGAGTTGTCACAGTAGGAAGCAGGCAGTGTAATTCTGCTCATCCAGGCTTTGGGGATTTATGATGGACTGTTTAACATGGCATTTCTTAGTCCAATTTACAATTCAGCTGAAGAGTTTTAACAGCCAGCTGTAACAGCTCTGGAATGCTCTGTGCTCGGATTTGCTCAGATTCCAAGTGGGAATTACAGGAAACAAGCACAACCCTCCAACCCCAAACACCCCACAGTGGCATCTCCCCCAAAGGGAGTGCCATAAACCTCCCTCACCCAAAGACCCTCAGAGTCTGAAGCCCCCCAGGGTTAACTGGGATGAAATCCCTTTGTGTGCCAGGAAGGACACAGGGATGGGTCTGTCACACTCACATCTTCCAGGGGTGTAATGGAAGCACTTTCCCCTCCATAGTACGAGTTCCGATCCATGTGAAGGACTTTCTTTCCATTCACTGACATAATCCCGGAGAGGATGCATTCCTGCAGGGAGGAAAGGATGCAAGGGACAGGTCAGCTGCACTGCAGCCTCCTCCTTCCCATTTTCCCTGAGCATGTTCAGACACCTCCATTGCCAACATGCACAGCAGCCGCCTCATTCCAGAACTCAGGCACCTCCTGGAGGCAGAGTAACCTCTGAATAAATTTACTGTCTGCTCTGGGCAAGCCAAGCAAGGGGTCAGAGATTGTGTGTAGGTTGGGTCCCTGCACAACCACCACCTATATCAGGGATTCCCTGAGGAATTTTTTGGGAATTCCATGCACTGGAGCCAAAGGATAATCTGTCCTCTAAGGCACCAGGTGTCACTTTAAGGGTGTGCACAGAGAGGCAGCAGGAGAATGAAAGCTTACCTGGACTTCAATCAGTTTCCTCAGAACTTCAATAATTAATATTTGCCACACTGGGACACTCAGGATAATCACCAGCTTCTCTCAGAGAGCAGCATAAAGAATAAATGAAGGCATTTGGGTGCTTTATCAGCTCAGCTTTGCTCTCCTTGCTCTGTGCCCCCCGAGGAGCAGCAGATCAGCTGCTGTGTGTGACTGCAGAGCACACAGAGCACACACAGGCTGCAGGACCAGCTCAGCCCTTGCACAGCTAAATCCCCATTAAAACACGACTTTGCACCGGCGTGGGCACTCCCCAGCCAAGGAGCTTAACAAAAACTCCAATGTCTGTGTGCTTAGGACAGCTTATCTTGGAGGGTTTGCTGATCTTGCCGTGCCTCAGCTCCCTGCAGCAGCTGAGCTCCCATTCATCACCAGGATCTCTCTGGTAGGCCCTGGCCACATCTCACGTGGTGGCTGGGGCTTGCTGGAGGGGGCTTGGAGCCCTGCTCCAGTGGAAGGTGTCCCAACTGTGGCAGGGTGGTTTTTAAGGTCTCTCCACCCAAACCATTGCAAACCATTCATTGAGTGTGAAACCCTCACCCAGTGCTGAGATGCCAGCCCTGCACATCTGCCAGGACTCTGCAGGCAGGCTGGCCCTCCTGCAGATCTGTGTCTCCAGGAGATCTTCCCTGTTTACTCCACAAGCCCCTCAGGCAGGACTCCCCTCCTGTGGCACTTCCCCCTCCCGTGGAGCACATGAGGTTCATTTCCAGCTCCAGCCTGACCAGTGCAGGTGTCAGGCAGGAAAACCACAAACACCAGGAGTTCCCACCGTGGATTGTTTGTGTAAATCCTGACTCCAGTCAATCCTGGCTGGAAAGGAAGCTGTAAAATCAACTTCCCAGCCACAGCAGCTCTCAGGGGGTGTTTTGTTCTAAGGTCAGACATGTGCAGGTGCAGGGATTGCTGGCTGAGGATTTGCTGTGCTGCTGCTTCCAGGTGGCACTGGAGAAACCTTCTCTGTTGGGACAGCAGGGCAGCACAGGCCAGTCTGTCACCCACCAGGATGTCACCAACATCCAGCCAAGGATGAGGAGCAAAGCCTCACACACAGCAAGGACACTCTGAATTCAGTGCCTGAAGTCAGGGAAGATTTCCAGCACGGTGCCCACAGAGCTTCATGATCACCACGTGGACTGTGAGTAGCGAGCCACAGTGCTCCCACAAAAGCTCCTTCCTTCCATCCTACAAGGATCCTACAAGGTCCCTCCTTTTTTCCCCACAGGCTGGAGCAAGCAGAGATCCTCCCAGCACATACAGCTGCACCAAACCCCGTGTGAAGTCATTACTCAAAGCCTACACCGCTGAGTAACCAGAGGAGTAAAAGTGGCTCCAGCGTTAATGATTAACCACACCCAAGGCAGGGCTGCCACACCACGGGCCCCATCACGGAGTAGTTGCATTGACAGAGCTCTGTGGCTGCACTCCCTGCTCAGCCCTGTGATTTCTCCCTGGAACATCTCCCACAGCCCTGGCTCACCAGCCTGGCCAGATGGTGGCACAGGGCTGAGAGTGTCCACGCTGGAGCTGAGCCACAAGGAAGCCAACCAGGGTTTCACGACTAAATCAGCACCAAAAGGAGGGATGGAGCCCAGTAAAAGCTGCACAAGCCACATCCATTGGTGTGGATATCAGCTGATCTCAGTCACCCACTTAACCTCAAAGCATTCCTTGCTCTGTGTTCCCAGAAGAGGAGTGTGCATCCCTTGGAGTGAATTTGGGCACCAGCAGAAGACACAAGAGGCTTTAAGCTCCTCTCCACTCTCACCCATCGGGCAGGGCTGTGGCACTGGGGTGGAGCTCTTTCCCTGCTGTTCCACCCAAGGCTCACTGAGCACTCTGAAATCCTGCCCAGCCCTTTCAGGCCACTTCCCCATGTGCAGCCATGATGGCCGTGGAGCTGCACAATGGATTTATCCTCCCAGCTCAGCAATTCCTGTGGCTGCAGCGCTGGCCGTGGGACCGGGAAGCGCTGGATGTGTGACGCTGTCATTCGGGTCAGGGAGCGAGGAAAACAAACGGCCTGTGCTGATAAGGGAGGGCTGGGGACAGTTTGGAGTGCAGATAAAAAGGGGAAGCGTCACAGTTCAAATCTCTGCAGTTTCTGCTGGTTTATAAACGTCACCACCACCCAACAGGAACGGGGCAGCTGCTGACAGCAGCAGCAGGACACAGCAGGGAGAGAGAGCCCCGGGTATCCAGATCCAACAGAAGCCATGGAAATTGCAGTCACGCTGCTACAACAGTGCTCTGCCTCAGCCAGTTCAGGTTACCAGCTCCCAGGAGCTCACTGTGCTGCTGAATGAACGATCTGAGTGTGCAAATGGCCAGGGAACCAGGGAGAAACCAGCACTGGCAGTGTGGGGACAGCACATCCGCTGGGAGTCGGTGGAAATAAAAATAAGGAGTAACTTGGAGGTGTTGGTGTTTCCATGCTTGCTGAAGACCATGAGCTCCTCCCTGGAGGCAGGAGCTGGTCATGGCCAGCCCCTGTGCATGCAGAGGCCTTGAGGAATGGAGGGAAGCAAGGAGGTTTCTGTGGATTTCCTCCAAGTAGGGCGGTAGTTCAGCAAGGCTCAGACAGCCCGATGGAAACCGGAGCCAGGGCTGTTCCTGTACCGGCGCCGAGGGGAGGATTGGGCACCCAGAAAAATCCCCTCGGCCTCGGCAGCGGCTCTGGCACTGCCAGGGGCGTTCTTCGAAAGGCAGGGAGGGCTGGCTGTGCCCAGGGAGGGCACACGTGGCTGGGATGGCACCTCTGCTCCAACCTGGGCAGCGTCACCTGGAGCAGTGACACCAGAAACTCCAGGTCTCACAGCCTGACCCATCCTACAGCTGCACAAACAGCTCCTGCCCATCCTACACCTGCACAAACAGCTCCTGCCCATCCTACAGCTGCACAAACAGCTCCTGCCCATCCTACACCTGCCAGAACAACTCCTGCCCATCCTACAGCTGCCAGAACAACTCCTGCCCATCCTACAGCTGCCAGAACAACTCCTGCCCATCCTACACCTGCACAAACAGCTCCTGACCCATCCTACACCTGCACAAACAACTCCTGCCCATCCTACACCTGCACAAACAGCCCCTGCCCATCCTACAGCTGCCAGAACAACTCCTGCCCATCCTACACCTGCACAAACAACTCCTGCCCATCCTACAGCTGCCAGAACAACTCCTGCCCATCCTACAGCTGCCAGAACAACTCCTGCCCATCCTACACCTGCACAAACAGCTCCTGCCCATCCTACACATGCACAAACAGCTCCTGCCCATCCTACACCTGCACAAACAGCTCCTGACCCATCCTACACCTGCCAGAACAGCTCCTGCCCATCCCACACCTGCACAAACAGCTCCTGCCCATCCCACACCTGCACAAACAGCTCCTGCCCATCCCACACCTGCACAAACAGCTCCTGCCCATCCTACACCTGCACAAACAGCTCCTGCCCATCCTACACCTGCACAAACAACTCTGCCCATCCTACACCTGCACAAACAACTCCTGCCCATCCTACACCTGCACAAACAGCTCCTGCCCATCCTACACCTGCACAAACAACTCCTGCCCATCCTACACCTGCACAAACAGCTCCTGCCCATCCTACACCTGCACAAACAACTCCTGCCCATCCTACACCTGCACAAACAACTCCTGCCCATCCTACACCTGCACAAACAGCTCACCACACTGCAACAATGCCCTCTGCTCCCAAAGGACAGACAGACCCCAGCTTTCCCCGTCAAAGGGAAGAAGCTTTTCCTCCTAAGCCATTGCTCCTCCTCAAAGGAAAAGCCATGAAAGGAATGAAAGCAGCTGGGACAGTTGGGTGTCCCCTGCAGCTGATGCTCCCACATGGGCCTCACAGTCACTCTGAGGCTCTTCAGGCCACACAGCCTGGGCCTGTAGGAATAAATATACCCTGAACCAGTGAGTGTGGCTCCTCTGCTCCCACAGAAAGTGAATCTGTATCTCTGAGGTGGATTTGAATAGCTTTACCATGGGGAGGCAGCTGGCAGGTAAGAAGCTTAGCTCAGCCTGCAAAGAGTGAAACCTCAGCAGGAACGGAGCATTCACCTACTGGGGCTCAACTGGAGGGCTCAGTTATCCCCAGAATCCATGGGAAATAACTGTGTAGGTCACAGAGCCAGTCCCCAGGCACAGCATCCCACTCTGACATAACCAAAGAGGAAGCACCGAGCCACTCCCACAGCAGAGGTGGGGGAATCACGGTGGGCTGGGAAACCCCGTGAACTGAAAAGAGAGGTGGGAAAATCCAGCCACGAGGAGCTCTCCAGTGTGTGAGCACTGCACCAGATTAAAATCCAGTCTGGGCACTAGGGCTGCAGGAAGATGATCCCTAATCTGGCACACATGATGCACACAGAAAGCCTAAGACAAGGACCTTAAAGCTATTAAAGCTCCAGCAGCCTGGAAAGGCCATTCCCAGCAGGAATGAGGCAGCTGGAAGATCCACCAGCTCTGATGCAGCTCTCACTTCATTCACAGTGATCCAGGCAGAGGGAGCAGGGGCAGCCATGGAGTTCTGGAAGTCTGAGGGACAGTATCAGCAATAATTCAGGATTATTTTTCCCCACAGGGCTAAGACATCTCTATGAGCTGGCACTGCAATGGGGTCTCTGATTAGCACACAGAGGGAAAAACTGAAATAGCTGGAGTGCCAGTAATCCCAGACCTAAAGCTGCCTTTAGTCCTTCATTACTGCTGAGGAAGAGATTAACACCTGAAATATTCACGTTGCACTTCCAGATCCATCCCAGTGGAATTCACACGGCACCCAGTGGCCCCACAGACCCAACCAGAATGACCACTACAATGGATTTATTTGTGCTCTTTTACAAAGCTCCAACCACTCATTCCTCCTCTTTAAACCAACAACCGAACTCTCCCTCTGGAAAAAGAAAAAAATCCTTCAGATCAGCAGCAGACACAACCTCAGAGCTACAACAGGGGCTCCAGCAGCAAATCCAGGAGCAGCCTGACCACCAGAACTTCTGCGACAGCTGCTCTGGAAAAGGAAAGAACAACTGGATGTGTTTCCAGCTCCTTCTCCTCAGGTACCACAGGTAGCAGATCCTTTTCCACAGCTACCACAGCTG
The DNA here is from genome assembly GCF_047830755.1 of Zonotrichia albicollis. Classification (NCBI taxonomy): domain Eukaryota; kingdom Metazoa; phylum Chordata; class Aves; order Passeriformes; family Passerellidae; genus Zonotrichia; species Zonotrichia albicollis. Next base: position 1,720,841 of record NC_133822.1, on the reverse strand, counting down.
TGCAGGAGGGTCCTCCAGGCCAGCCTGACCCAGCTCTGCTCTGACACCACTCACAATGGCTGAGCCAGCAGCAGGAACTCTGGCATGGCCGCACCAGCACCTCTGCTTTCCATTCTTTTCCACATGAGCTGCTCAAGACGAGACGAAGCCCACCCTAATTGGTATTTCAGAGGCAAAGCCAGCACACCAGCAGCAAAATCCGAGCTCCTGGATATTCCCAGGCTCTGCAGTTTGGTCAGCTCACCTTAAAATACGGCCCTAATTTACTCCTTTTAATTCAACCGCTGCTCATTAGCAGGAGCTTGTCTTAAAAGTGATTTCACAAGAGGCCTTTTGTCAAATTTACACTGGCATTTGTCAGTTTGAGATTAAGCCCCAGCGTTCACCAACTTGATACCCCGCTCACACTAAAGCATAAATTAACATTTTAATGCAGCTCCGATCTATTGGAGGCCCCTTCACCACAAGCTCATTATATTTCACCTCCCCAAAAGTGCCTTTCCCTGCTTTGCTGGGCTGGGCCAGGCTTTAGGACAGGCTCCAGCTTTCCCTATCAACGGGAAGAAGCTTTTCCTCCTAAACCATTGCAAAGGAAGAGCCTGGAAAGGAATGAAAGCATCTGGGACAGTTGGGTGTCCCCTGGAGCAGATGGACACACACCTTACACCTTTCCTTGTGCCACATTCAGGGTACACCTTACACCATACCTTACACCCTTCCTTACACCTTTCCTTGTGCCACATCCCAGGTACACCTTACACCTTTCCTTTGTGCCACATCCCAGGTACACCTTACACCTTTCCTTACACCTTTCCTTTGTGCCACATTCAGGGTACACCTTACACCTTTCCTTGTGCCACATCCCAGGTACACCTTACACCTTTCCTTACACCTTTCCTTTGTGCCACATCCCAGGTACACCTTACACCTTTCCTTACACCCTTCCTTACACCTTCCCTTTGTGCCACATCCCAGGTACACCTTACACCTTTCCTTACACCTTCCCTTGTGCCACATCCCAGGTACACCTTACACCTTCCCTTACACCTTCCCTTACACCTTTCCTTGTGCCACATCCCAGGTACACCTTACACCTTCCCTTACACCTTCCCTTGTGCCACATCCCAGCTGTGTCACCCCTCTCCCCAAACCCAAAAGAGGGGGACAGAGGGGATGATAACCCTGTGTCAGCAGCCCCATCAATCACAGCACCCAAACCACGCCTGGATTCCAATTTAATCCCCATCCCAGGGGAAGTGGGGGAACCCCACTGGGCCAACCCCAAAGAGATCCCTTTGTCCAGCCACCTCTCCCCACCAACAGGAGGGAACAAAAGCAGGAAAGGCCACTTGCACAAGGAGGAAAACCTTTCCACCATATTGGATTTTCTTCCCCTCTTCTCCAAACAATGCCTCGCATTTGGAACCTGCAATCCGCCCTCCCGTGGCATCTCCCGGCCCCCAGGGATGCAGGAACGGGCAGAAATCCCCCTGCAAACCTCGCGGGCAGCGGCACTGCCATGTTTTTTTTTTTTTCCCCAGGGCTGCCTGCGGCGCGGGCTGCATCCTCCACAATAGGACAAAGCCCCAGCAGGGCTCGTCCCCCTCCCTCCGCCGCACCCCCATCAGCTGTCAGCTCTCCTCAGGGATCACCGGGATGCAGCCACATCGCAGCAAAGGGGATTTTTTTTGGAGGGGGGAATAAGGGAAATTTGACAGGCTCGCCAGCCTCCCATCCCCCTCCTGCTGCAGTCAGGGCTGGATGGAGCCGAAGGCTGCAAAGGCGGAGCGGGAATGGGGATGGAGAGGGGGGGGATAAGCAAGGCTGCCTCCACCCTGCACGGACCTGCAGCCACGTTAAGCTTGGGGTACGGGGGGGACGGGGGAAGGGATGCGTGAATGGAAAAAAATAAGGTAATAATTTAAAAAAGAAATGAAAGGCAATAAATGCCCGTCGGCGTTTTATTGTCCGAGTCTCCCCACGCCCTCCCTCCGCAAAACAACCGCATTTCCTGGGGCCCCCTGGGAGCGGCGGGGATCGGGGACGGGGTATATCCAAACACGAGGAGTCGTTATAAAATATATATATATATATATATATATATATATATATATATATATATATATATATATATATATATATATATATATATAAATAATATAAAAACCCCCACCCGGGGGTCCAGTTAGGGATGGGGGGAAGGACCCAGGGTGGGGATGGGATTGGAGCTGCGGGGCGCTGTGAGAGTTAATGATGGGGAAATGAGGCAGGGGTCCCCCGGGAGGGGGGGGGGGGTCACATGCACCAGACCCCCGGGTAATGCTGAGGGGCGGAGGGGGAGGATCCCAGGCTGGGCTGGAGATGAATGGGAAAGGACCCAGGGTGGGGGTGGGACTGAAGCCGAGGGGGTGCGGTGATAATTAATGACAGGGGAAAGCACCCAGGGGTCCCCCAGGGGGTCACATACACCAGATCCCCAGTAATTTTAGGGATAAGAACAGGGGGAAGCACCCAGACAGAGGCGGGGGGCTACGATGGACAGGTGACAGCTGAAGAAAACGGCCTGAATGGGGCGAGTGGGGTGAGAATCAGGTGAGAGCCTGGGGAGGGCACCGCACACCCTGGGGGAGGGGATAAAGCCCCGAGCGCCCCAGGCGGGGGGGGCTCACACCCAGCCTGGGGGGGATGATCAGGTGATAGACGGGCAAAGGACAGCGGCGCGGGGGTGGGTGAGAGCTGGGGAAGGGGGTCAGCCGCAGGAGCCGGGGGACGGCGGAGGGGGGGCGGCGGGGCGGGGCAGGGCGGCGGCCGCCCGCAGCAGGCCCGAGGCGCGAGCGGGCGGCGGCTGCTCCTCACCGTGAGGCCGGTGCCCAGCACGATCACGTCGTACTCCTCATTCATGGCGGCGCGCGGTGTCTCGGGGGTCTCTCGGCCGGGGCTGAGGCGAACCGGGCGCTACGCGGGGGCCGCGGGAGCGCGAGAAAATGGAGCCGCCGCCGTGAGGGGACCGCGCCGGGAGGGGCGGGGCTGGGCCACCTGCGCCCCGCCCGCGCGCCTGCCAATCACGGCCGGATACGCCACGCCATTGGCTGGCGAGGCTGTCACTCAAGGGGCGGGAGCGATGCGCGCGCGAGCGGCGCTGCCACCGTGGTGGGGGCGCGGCGCGCATGCGCAGTTCCACGGCCGCCCCTATGGGCTCGGTGTGCGCAGGGGGGGAGCCTTTATTGAGGTCCTAAATTTGGGGGTGCTCCTTCATTTATGGGGCTCACAATTTGGGGGGCACTTCAGTTTAGGGAGCCCTCAAGGGGTGGGGTTCTTAGTTTGAGAGAGTTCTCAGTTTGGGGGAGTCCCTTATTTGGGGTGGTCTCAGTTTAGGGGGGCCCTTCAATGGCGGGTGGTCCTGAATTTTCATGGATCCTCCATTTGGGGGATTCCTCAGTTTTGGGAATTTCCTCCACTTGGAGAAGGGCCCTCGATTTACGGGGGGTTCTTTATTTGGGGACACACCTAGGTTTGGGGGGTCCTCAGTTTTGGTGGGCTACTTAACCTGGGGGTTCCTCTGTTCAGGGTATTTATAATTTTGGGGGAGTTTTCAGTCTGGGTGAGAATCCTCCATTTGTGGGATCTTCAATTTGGGAGTTTTTCCTCAATTGGGGGAGGGGTCTTAATTTTGGGGGACCTCTCATTAGCGGGGGATGCAATTGAAGGGGGTTCTCTTTTTGAGGGGAGTCCCCTATTTGGGGCATCCTTAATTTCAAGGGGATCCTCAGTTTGGGGATGTTCCTTAATATCGGGGAGCCCCTCAATTTAGGGGGTTCACTGGGGGGCATCCTCAATTTAGGGAGGTCCTTAAATTAGGGGGGATTGTCATTTTAGTGGGGTCTTTAAATGAGGGGGTTCCTCAGTTTAGGGGGGTTTAATTGGACCCCCCAATCCCTCCACATCTGATGCTTTTCCACCCCCGCCCCATGGACCACTTTTAATTAGAAATTTGTCAACTATCCCAACAAAAACCCCTAATTAGGCTGCATTCCTGCTTCCCAAAACCCTGTTTGGGAATAAAAAACTGGAAGGAAAAGGTATTGGAAAAACCAGAATTTCCTGGGGGAATTTTGCAGGTATAAAGCTGAATCTACATTCCTTTTTCAACCCCCAAAATAATGCACGTTCCCCTTGGTGTTTTGAGGTGTTCCCATGTTTTTTAAGGAATTTCCCCTTTGTGTTTCCATGGATATTTGGGAACATTCCCACTGGTTTTTCTCATCAGCAATACTGGGAGGACACAGATATTCCATGGTTTATTAAAATGATAAATAAAAAATGGGAATGAAGCAGCTCCTTGCATTTCCTGCTGCAGGGAGGCCAGAGCTGGATTTGTGGGTTTAAGGATCCATAGATCCTTAAATTTTAAATTTAATCCTTTAATTTTTTTTTTAATTCCTTTTGGAGGAATAAAATAATTTCCTCACCCACCCAGGAGCTGATCCAGGGGGAGCAAGGTGGGAATTTTCCACTCAAAATGTGGGAAATGGTGCACACCTTACCTCACTCCCTGCCTGATTTTTAACACCTGCCATCCCCCAAAAAAAGCAGAATTCCATCCGTTTTTAACTCCTGGCATCACAAACAGACAAGGACACATGGGTTTGGGATGGAATTTATAATTCCAGCTGCACAAACCCAACAGCTGCAGCTGCTCTTACCTTGCTGGGAATTCCAATGGCAGATTATTGGGATTTAAAGTTCATCAGTGCTGGGAATTGCCCAGAATTCCATTCTGGGATAAAACACCTCTTTATTTCAGTCTGATCCAGAGCTCCCTGGTGTCCTCACAAGGTCCCACCACAGATTCCTGCAGGTTTTGGGATCAGCTGTGGGCTACAAAGAGCATTCAAAAGGTTGGTGCAGCTCCAAGAGTCTCTGTGCTACCCAAAAAGGTCACACACAAAAATTAAATTGCAAATAAAGCAATTCAAGGGATTTGTGGAGAGCAGGTAAATCCATGATCCAGGTGGATTTTCTCCATGGGGATGTTCAGGGTGTGGAGATTCCCAGGAAAAGCCAGGAGGATCCCTGGAAGTGGAACTTCCTTGGATGGTTTCTGTTTTCAGGGAGCTGCACAGAAGAGGTAAAAAAAGAAAATAAATTTATAACCATGGGTCACAACAGGAATGTGATAATTTGGGTAAAGATCATTCCACAACCCCAGACTGCTCCAGCCTGGCCTTGGACACTTCCAGGGATGGAGAAGCCCCAAATTTTTTGGGAAATCTGTGCCAGGCCCTCCCAGGGAAGAGCCCAGACCATCACCTCCATTATCCTTTGAGACAATCCTATTTCAAACATTTCTCCTAAATCTACTCCCCAATGCCAAGCTTGGCCCCTCTGCTCAATTTTGGGTAAAAATCTTGATTTTATGGGGGGTTCTTTATTTGGGGAGAGATCTAAATTTGGGGGGATCCTCAGTTTTGGGGGGCTCCTTAATCTAAGGGGTTCCTTTATTTAGGGTATTCATCACTTTGGGGGAGTTTTCAGTCTGGGTGAGAATTCTCCATTTAGGGGGTCCTCAATTTGGGGGAGGTTTCCTCAATTTGGGGGTTTTTCCTTAATTTGGGGTTTTTTTTCCTCAATTTAGGGGAGGATCCTTTATTTGAGGGTTTCTTGGTTTTGGGGGTCCTCTCATTAGTGGGGGATACAATTGAAGGGGGTTCTTTATTTGGGGACAGACCTAAATTTGGGGGGATCCTCAGTTTTGGGGGGCTCCTTAATCTAAGGGGTTCCTTTATTTAGGGTATTCATCAGTTTGGGGGAGTTTTCAGTCTGGGTGAGAATTCTCCATTTAGGGGGTCCTCAGTTTGGGGGAGGTTTCCTCAATTTGGGGGTTTTTCCTCAATTTGGGGGAGGTTTCCTCAATTTGGGGGTTTTTCCTCACTTTGGGGTTTTTTTTCCTCAATTTAGGGGAGGATCCTTCATTTGAGGGTTTCTTATTTTTGGGGGTCCTCTCATTAGTGGGGGATACAATTTAAGGGGGTTCTTTATTTGGGGACAGACCTAAATTTGGGGGGATCCTCAGTTTTGGGGGGCTCCTTAATCTAAGGGGCTCCTCTGTTTAGGGTATTTATCAATTTGGGGGAGTTTTCAGTCTGGGTGAGAATTCTCCATTTAGGGAGTCCTCAATTTGGGGGAGGTTCCCTCAATTTGGGGGTTTTTCCTCAATTTGAGGGTTTTTCCTCAATTTAGGGGAGGATCCTTTATTTGAGGGTTTCTTGGTTTTGGGGGTCCTCTCATTAGTGGGGATACAATTGAAGGGAGTTCTCTTTTTGGGGGCAAGTCCCCTATTTGGGGGATCCTCACTTTAAAGAGACTCCTCACTTTGGGGATCAATTTGGGGATTTTAACCAGCTGTTTCCCTAAATCTGGTGAGGAATTGTAGGGGGATAGAACATAAGAAAATAAAGATGGTGTAGAAAGTAATCTCAGCCCTAAGGAGTTGCAGCTGGGGCAGTTATCAGAGGTTAGGCACAGGCCACAGCTGTGACCAATGAGAAGATGCTATAACAGAGTGGGGTGGTGTTGAGAAGGGAATTTGAGTCAGTTGGGTATGAAGGAGTCAGAGCTCTGAGGAGCTGCCCATGAGAAACACCAAGAAGGAGTGGATCTCACCCTTAAGGAGCTGCAGCTGGGCCAGTTATCAAAGGTTAGGAACAGCTCACAGCTGTGTCCAATGAGAAGATGCTATAACAGAGTGGGGTGGTGTTGAGAAGGGAATTTGAGTCAGTTGGGTGCTTTGTGAAGGAGTCAGAGCTCTGAGGAGCTGCCCATGAGGAACACCAAGGAGTGAATCTCACCCCTGAAGTGCTGCAGCTGGGCCCGTTATCAAAGGTTAGGAACAGCCCACAGCTGTGACCAATGAGAAAATGCTATAACAGAGTGGGGTGGCTGGGTGAGGAGAGAGCTGGAGTTTGTTGGGTGCCTTGTGAAGGAGAAAGAGCCAGTGCTGTGAGGAGCTGCCCACGAGGAACACCAAGGAGGAGTGGATCTCACCCCAAAATGCTGCAGCTGGGCCCGTTATCAGAGGTTAGGAACAGCCCACAGCTGTGTCTAGTCAGAAGATGCTATAAAAGAGTGGGGTGGTGTTGAGAAGGGAATTTGAGTCAGTTGGGTGCTTTGTGAAGGAGAAAGAGCCAGAGCTGTGAGGAGCTGCCCACGAGAAACACCAAGGAGATGTGACACCTTTGTGACAGGAGATACCAGCACGGAACCCCTGTGACAAGGAATAAGCACTGTACCGTGTGGAAAAGGAGCAGGTTCCTCCTCTTCAGGTGTCGCCTGGAAGAGCTGGATGACATCAGGGCTCCTGGCCAGCTGCTGGGCCAGCGTTCCCGTGGCATCAGGAGTGTCCCGGAGGCCGGCCCGCAGCAGAGCCCCCACGGCCCCCGCGCGCTGCCCGGTGCTGGCCGCGTGCAGGGCTGGGGACACAGTGTCACCTCGTGGGCCTGCCCCATCCTGCTCTGCAGGAAATCATCCCCAGGGGGAGAAACAGGGGCAGGGGGAAACGTGGGGGTCGGCACTGTGGGGTTATGGAGGGGTTTGGGGTTTTGGGTTGGGAGAGAATCGCAGGATTGAGTTTGGGATCGTGCATTTAAAGATCATCCAGTTACACTTGGATGGTTTGGGTTGGGATAGAATCACAGGATTGAGTTTGGGATCATCCAGTTCCACATGGATGGTTTTGGGGTTGGGATGGAATTGCAGGATTGAGTTTGGGATCATCCAGTTAAAGATCATCCAGTTCCACCTGGATGGTTTTGGGGTTGGGATGGAATCGCAGGATTGAGTTTGGGATCGTCCAATTAAACATCATCCAGTTCCACCTGGATGGTTTTTGGGTTTGGGATGGAATTTCAGGATTAAATTTGGGGTTATTGAGTCTTATCTTAAAGATATCCAGTTCCACCTCGATGGTTTTAGGTTGGGATGGAATCGCAAGATTGAGTTTGGGATCATCCAGTTAAAGATCATCCAGTTCCACCTGGATGGTTTTTGGGGTTGGGATGGAATCGCAGGATTGAGTTTGGGATCATCCAATTACAGATCATCCAGTTCCACCTGGATGGTTTTGGGGTTGGGATGGAATTGCAGGATTCAGTTTGGGATCATCCAGTTAAAGATCATCCAGTTCCACCTGGATGGTTTTTGGGTCGGGATGGAATTGCAGGATTGAGTTTGGGATCATCCAGTTCCTCCTGGAGGGTTTTAGGGTTCGAATAGAATCACAGGATTAAGTTTGTGATCATCCAGTTCCACATGGATGGTTTTGGGGTTGGGATGGAATTGCAGATTAAGTTTGGGATCATCCAGTTAAAGATCATCCAGTTCCACCTGGGTGGTTTTTGGGTTGGGATAGAATCACAGGATTAAGTTTGGGGTTATTGAGTCTGATGTTAAAGATATCCAGTTCCACCTCGATGGTTTTGGGGTTGGGATAGAATTGCAGGATTAAATTTGGGGTTATTGAGTCTTATCTTAAAGATATCCAGTTCCACATGGATGGTTTTGGGTTTGGATGGAATTGCAGATTAAGTTTGGGATCATCCAGTTAAAGATCATCCAGTTCCTCCCGGATGGTTTTAGTGTTCGAATAGAATCACAGGATTAAGTTTGGGATCATCCAGTTCCACCTGGATGGTTTTGGGTTGGGATGGAATTGCAGGATTCAGTTTGGGATCATCCAGTTCCACCTGGATAGTTTTTGGGGTTGGGATGGAATTGCAGGATTGAGTTTGGGGTTACTGAGTCTTATCTTAAAGATATCCAGTTCCACCTGGATGGTTTTTGGGTTGGGATGGAATCACAGGATTCAGTTTGGGATCATCCAGTTAAAGATCATCCAGTTCCACCTGGATGGTTTTGGGTTGTGATGGAATTGCAGGATTCAGTTTGGGATCACCCAGTTCCACCTGGATGGTTTTGAGGTTGGGATGGAATTGCAGGATTCAGTTTGGGATCATCCAGTTCCACCTGGGTGGTTTTAGGGTTGGAATAGAATCACAGGATTGAGTTTGGGATCATCCAGTTCCACCTGGGTGGTTTTGGGTTGGGAGAGAATCACAGGATTGAGTTTGGGGTTATTGAGTCTTATCTTAAAGATATCCAGTTCCACATGGATGGTTTTGGGTTTGGATGGAATTGCAGATTAAGTTTGGGATCATCCAGTTAAAGATCATCCAGTTCCACCTGGATGGTTTTAGGGTTGGAATAGAATCACAGGATTGAGTTTGGGATCACCCAGTTCTACCTGGATGATTTTTGGGTCGGGATGCAATTGCAGGATTAAATTTGGGATTATTGAGTCTGATTTTAAAGATCATCCAGTTCTACCTGGATGGTTTCGGGTTGGGATGGAATTGCAGGATTGAGTTTGGGATCACCCAGTTCCACCTGGATGGTTTTGGGTTTGGATGGAATTGCAGGATTAAATTTGGGATTATTGAGTCTGATTTTAAAGATCATCCAGTTCCACCTGGATGGTTTTAGGGTTGGAATAGAATCACAGGATTGAGTTTGGGATCATCCAGTCCCACCCTCCTGCCACGGCAGGGACACCTCCCACCATCCCAGGCTGCTCCAGCCCCAGAGTCCATCCTGGCCTTGGGCATTCCAGGGGCAGCCCCAGCTGCTCTGGCAATGCCAGCCCAGCCCCTGCCCACCCTCCCTGTTAAAAATCCTCCTTCCATGTGATCCTAAGGAGGCATCCTGATCCCTCTGGGTAATCCTGACGTGGATGAGAAGCTTCCCAAGGACGCAGTGACCCAAACCCAGCCAAGGAGGAGCCACAGGAAAAAAAACATGCCAGGGTTGGATGAGCTCAGCAGAGCTGGGATTCAGTCACTGAGGGGGCGGAGGGAGAGGTGGCACTGCTGAAACACGGCTTTAACCAAACCCAGGGCTGGGGAATTTGACAATTTGAGCAATGGCTGAACCACATTTATCTTTTTTTAATTTGAATTTTTAATTTCTTTTTTTTGGGGAGATGCTGATGCAAGAGCTGCCTGAGCCTCTCCCGCTGGGAATGCCGACTCTCCGGCATCGCTATAGCAACTCCATTTCCGTGCCAGCCCTCTGGTGTTCTTTGCTCATCAGCCATTTCCAGGCTGTTTGCTGAGGAATTGAGGCTGGAGAGCTCAGTCCCTGTGTTTGTCCATCCAACCTGCTTCCAACAGGATCATTCCAGCCCAATTGGATGGGGGAGAGGCAGCATTGGAGAACTCCTCAGAAAAATAAGCGAGAAATTCCCAATTTACATCTCTGCTCTTCCCCCAAGGGAAAAGCCCCAGCAGAAATTCCAGAAAATTGAAAGCCAGGGAATGAAAAATACAAATTGAAAGCCAGGGAATGCAAAATGCCCAAAAACCCCCTGGGATGATGCCTCACACTGCCCCCAGAGCAAAGGGATCCATGGGTTTGGCATCTCCCTGCATGCTGAGCTTGGGGTGTGCTTGAGGAAGCTCTCGGTGTCACACAAAGCCGGGAAAAGCAGCTTGGAATTCTCACCAGAACGGCCCTTCCCATCCTTGGCCTGGAGATCAGCGCCCAGGGACAGCAGGGTCTGGATGGTGTGGCCATGTCCTTCCTGCAGAATGAGGAATTTGGGATCAGCTCCGGGCTGGGATCCATCCCCAGCCTGGGGCTGCACAGATCTGCCCTGGCCTGAGCAGGAGCTCCAGAGGATCTGGGAGCAGGTGGGAATCAGGCTCAGCTCCTTCAGATCAGATCCATGGGGCAGGAATGGTCATCCCATGGGACTCCTGTCATCCCATGGGAATTGTTATCCCATGGGACTCCTGTCATCCCATGGGAATTGTTATCCCATGGGAAGCAGCCAGAAAGGTGCCATGAGGTACCTCCCTAAAATCCCAGCGTGGTTTGGGTTGGAAAAAATCCTTAAAGATCATCGAATCCCAATAGGCAGGGACACCTTCCCTGTCCCTGTGTGCTCCAGCCCCAGTGTCCAACGTTGGGCACTGCAGGGATCAGGGGCAGCCCCAGCTGCTCTGGGAATCCCTTCCCAAAATCCCACCCCAGGCTCCCTCTCCAGGGAATTCCCTCCATTCCCAGCTCTCCCAGCCTGGCATTGGATCCATCCCCACCCCGACTCCTCTCCAGGAAGGGATTTTGGGCTCTGGGGGCTTCACTGGCAATCTCAGCACTCCAGGAAGGGTCTCCCTTCCCTTTGCCATCCCCAACTTCCATAAAAACCCCTGGGGATGGATTCTGAGTGTCCCAAATGCCAGAATGGTTTGGGTGGGAAGGGCCCTTCAAGCCCATCCCATTCCAAGCCCACCATCCCAGGCTGCTCCAGCCTGGCCTTGGGCACTGCAGGGATCAGGGGCAGCCCCAGCTGCTCTGGCAATGCCAGCCCAGGCAGGAATTGCTCATTGCCAAGATGCCACCCATGGCTGCCCTCTGGCAGTGGAAGCCATTCCTGTGTCCATCCCTTATCCCAGGTCTCTCTCCTGGAGCCCTTTAGGCCCTGGCTGGGGCTCTGAGGTCTCTCCAAGGTTGAGTTTCAAATCCCTCCGTTCCCAGGGGATCTGGAGTTGATGTTCCCAAGGTTATTCCAGCTCCAGGAGCAGAAGCTGTTGCTGATCTGGGCTGTTGCTCATCTCAGGCACTGGCATTCCCCAAAGGATCCCTCCAGGATTTGGGATCCCCTGGGAAAAGACCCAGCCCCAATCCACTGTGTCCTCCCTCCCTCCTTCCTCTGCCAGGAGCCAATTTCAAATTCCACAGGGAAAAACCCAGCACAGCCCCCCCTTCCTTCCACCCTGCACAGGCTTCTCCAGAAATAAATCCTTTTTCCCTAAATAACAAGCCTGATTTTGGAATTACATCCTCAATGCCATGAATTAGTCTTTGTCCTGCAGCCTGGGAATGGAAAGCTCTCATTTTTTTCCCCTCCTCTCTTTTTTCCCTATTCCCACAGGATTCCACAGCATCTTCCCTGATCCCAAGGCTCCCATTTCCCTGCAAACCCAATTCCATGGCAGAGACACGGAGCCAGGAACTGCTGCTGCTGCCACAGCCCTGGCAGCAAATTGAATTGAAAAAATAATTTGATTTTCATGTGTTTATAAACGCAAAAGAATAAGAAAAGAGGGAGATAAAACCACAACCCACCAGGCAAATGAGTGCTGCTGTAAATACAAAGTGACACCAAGCCTGAGGAGGGAAGGGAGAGAATCCCATCCAGTCATTCCCAAATCCCAGGAGCTGGGATTTCCTCCAAGGCACATTGTATTCCCCCCAGAGCCCTGCTGTTCCACGTACCCTTGGCAACCACAGGGGCTTTGAACGTGGCTGCTGGGAGCAGGAGGATGGGAGAAAGGCTCCTTTGTGCCAGCCTGGATGGTGCCAGCATGCCCAGGGAGTGGCACGGATCGGTTTGTAGGGGCAGGGCACTGGCATGAGGTTCAATTCCCACTAAAAGCCAAAATCCTGGGTTTAACATCCCTGGGTTTGAGCATGGACATTCCCATGCTGCCAAGGGATCCCAGCAGGGAAGTTTTGGGATCTGCTCTGCATTCCCAGATGTTTCTGTAGGAGCAGACAGAGCACTTGGATGAAGTTTAATTCCCACTAGAATCCAAAATCCTGGGTTTGAGCAGGAACATTTCCGTGCTGCCACCTGGATCCTGGTCAGCAGGGAAGTTTTGGGATCTGCTCTGCATTCCCAGGAAAAGCTGCAGGACCCGCAGATCCGCTCCCCACATGGGCTGGGAGCAGGAGAAAGCTCCAGTGGTTCTGGAATTCAAAACAACTCTGGTGTGAAGGACACTGATAAAATTCTGAGAGCTCCCCCCACCTTCCCAGCTCTCCTTTGCCACTTCTGGACATCTCCTGTCCCTCCTCTGCAGGCAGCTGGACACAAACATGGAATTCCTGGGGTGGGAAGGACCCCAGAGCCCCCCCAGTGCCACCCCAGCCATGGCAGGGCCAGCTCCCCCTGTCCCTGTGTGCCCCAGCCCCAGTGTCCAACGTTGGGCACTGCAGGGATCAGGGGCAGCCCCAGCTGCTCTGGGAATCCCTTCCCAAAATCCCAGCCCAGGCTCCCTCTCCAGGGAATTCCCTCCATTCCCAGCTCTCCCAGCCTGGCATTGGATCCATCCCCACCCCGACTCCTCTCCAGGAAGGGATTTTGGGCTCTGGGGGCTTCACTGGCAATCTCAGCACTCCAGGAAGGGTCTCCCTTCCCTTTGCCATCCCCAACTTCCATAAAAACCCCTGGGGATGGATTCTGAGTGTCCCAAATGCCAGAATGGTTTGGGTGGGAAGGGCCCTTCAAGCCCATCCCATTCCAAGCCCACCATCCCAGGCTGCTCCAGCCTGGCCTTGGGCACTGCAGGGATCAGGGGCAGCCCCAGCTGCTCTGGCAATGCCAGCCCAGGCAGGAATTGCTCATTGCCAAGATGCCACCCATGGCTGCCCTCTGGCAGTGGGAGCCATTCCCTGGGTGCTGTCCCTGCAGGCCTTGTCCCCAGTCCCTCTGCAGCTCTCCTGGAGCCCCTGCAGGCCCTGCCCTGTGCTGGCAGCTCTGCCTGGATCCCTCCCTGCTCCAGGGAACATTCCCAGCTCTCCCTGGATCCCTCCCTGCTCCAGGGAACATTCCCAGCTCTCCCTGGATCCCTCCCTGCTCCAGGGAACATTCCCAGCTCTCTCAGATCCCTCCCTGCTCCAGGGAACATTCCCAGCTCTCCCTGGATCCCTCCCTGCTCCAGGGAACATTCCCAGCTCTCCTGGATCCCTCCCTGCTCCAGGGAACATTCCCAGCTCTCCCAGCCCGGCTCCATGGATTCCTCTGGACTCTCCCCTGCAGCTCCAGGTCCCCCTGCTGTGCCCCCAGGGCTGGGATCTGGTGGGATCTTGCCAGAGCAGAAGAGGAGAATCCCACCCTCACCCTGCTGCCCACGTTTCTTCTGATGCCCAGAAAACAGGGAATGGGACAGGTCAGGAATGGGACTGGGAATGGGATTGGCCAGGGATGGGACTGGGAATGGGACAGGGAATGGGACTGGCCAGGAATGGGACAGGTCAGGAATGGGACAGGGAATGGGGCAGGAATGGGACAGGTCAGGGAATGGGACTGGGCAGGAATGGGACTGGGCAGGAATGGGACTGGGCAGGAATGGGACAGGGAATGGGACAGGGAGTGGGACAGGGAGTGGGACAGGGAGTGGGACAGGGAATGGGACTGGCCAGGAATGGGACAGGGAATGGGGCAGGGAATGGGACAGGTCAGGAATGGGACAGGGAATGGGACAGGTCAGGGAATGGGACAGGGAATGGGGCAGGGAATGGGGCAGGGAATGGGACAGGTCAGGAATGGGACAGGGAATGGGACTGGCCAGGGAATGGGACAGGGAATAGGACTGGCCAGGAATGGGACAGGGAATGGGACAGGGAATGGGACTGGGAATGGGGCAGGGAATGGGACAGGTCAGGAATGGGACAGGTCAGGAATGGGACAGGTCAGGAATGGGACAGGGAATGGGGCAGGGAATGGGACAGGTCAGGAAATGGGACTGGCCGGGAATGGGACAGGGAATGGGACAGATCAGGAATGGGACAGGGAGTGAGACAGATCAGGAATAGGACTGGGAATGGGACAGGGAATGGGACTGGTCAGGAATGGGACAGGTCAGGAATGGAACAGGGAATGGGACAGGGAATGGGACTGGCCGGGAATGGGACAGGGAATGGGACAGGGAATGGGACAGGTCAGGAATGGGACTGGCCAGGAATGGGACAGGTCAGGAATGGGACAGGGAATGGGACAGGGAATGGGACAGGTCAGGAATGGGACAGATCAGGAATGGGACAGGGATGGCACTGCTCAGGAGCACAGGGACAGTGGCAGAGGATGAGCCAGGAAGGCAATCCCCCCATGGTGGCCAACCCCTGACCCAGCTGGTTCAGTGCCCGGCCCAGGCTGTCCAGGGGATGGGAGCAGGCCCAGACCTTGGCTGCGTAGTGCAGGGCTGGCAGCTGCAGCCACGTCGCTCTGCCGTTGACATCCAGGCCCAGCTCGGCCACCAGGAAGCGGATGGAGCCATCCTGGGCTGTGACAGCTGCCCTGTGCAGGGCCTGGGCTCCCAGGGCATCCACAGCTGTGGGACAGGCCTGCAGGAGGGAACAGCACGGAAATCACACACAGAGCACTCATCCCAAGTGAGATCAGCACTTTTTTCCCACCTCTCCCACCCTCAGTGCTTGAAATGTGGGGTTAAAACCACAACAAACTTCCCTGTCCAGAAAACAGCATTTCCTTTCCCTTAGGAAATCCTGGATCTGGCCAACACCTCTGGGAGAATCAGCCATGGGGGGGCCCCAACCAGCTGGGATCATCCAGCAATCAATCAATCAATAATCAATAAATGATTGATTGCAGTGGTCTGGTTCCTGCTGTGCACAGCTGGCTCTAATGGCATTCCCTGGAGGAAATCAGGGATTTTTGGGAGCCAGCACAGGAGCAGGAGCTGCCGGGAGGAGCTCTGGGTAACTCATGGATGGACAATTCCACATTATTTCACATTATCCACGGCCACTGGAGCCTCCATGCCAAGCCTGGCATTCCAAGAGCTGCTTTTGGAGTGCTGGGAATGTCCTGTGCCCTCCTGCCAGTGCCTCCTGTCACCATCCCACTGCACCAGCTCTGGGCACACGTTCACCACAAACACTGGGGCTGCCCCTGGAGGTGCCCAAGGCTGGGTTGAAGCCACCCTGGATAATGGAAGGTGTCCCTGCCTGTGGCAGGGGTGGAATGAGATGATTTTTAAGACCCTTATAACCCAAACCCTTCCATGATTCCTGTCCCAGGAGCTGATTCCTGACAGCCTCACTCAGCCAAACCCTTCCCATCTCCAGGGGGGAGGAATTTGCCTTTTTACACAATTTCTCTCTTTACAAATTGGAAATTTGTTTATTTGTGCTCCAGGCAGGATGAAGGCGTGGCCCACCTGGCCTGGCAGCCCCGCTCAGCTCCTGCAGGAGGCACTGAGGGGCTCTGGCACCCACCTGGTGTCTCTGCAGCAGCAGCCGGGCGATGCCAACGTGCCCGTTCTGGAGAGCGTCCATGAAGGGAGTGACCCCACAGCTGTCCCTGCTGTCACCTTTGTACTGGCACCTGCAGGGACAGGAGACAAAACCAGCCCAGAGCTGTGGGCAGCTCCAAAACCCTCATGGAAGGAGACTCCCAGCAGCTGGGATGGAAAATGGAATTTTTAAAGCTCATCCACAGACTATTTTTCCTGGGGAATGATTTGTGGGGTTTTTTTGGGATCAGAGATGTGATTCAGCTCATTTGGGATCTACAGATCATTCATAATTCCCTTTTTCCTGACCAGAGGGTTTCCATGAGTGCACTGGAAGCAGGGAATAACCAGATCTTCATGGAATGATGTACCAAATACAATCTCATTCAGGTTGAACTGCAGTGAGATGAGAGGAAACTGAATTAAAGACCACAGAGCTGTCCCTGCTGTCACCTTTGTACTGGCACCTGCAAGGGACAGGAGAGAAAACCAGCCCAGAGCTGTGGGCAGCTCCAAAACCCTCATGGAAGGAGACTCCCAGCAGCTGGGATGGAAAATGGAATTTTTAAAGCTCATCCACAGACTATTTTTCCTGGTGTTTTAGGGTCTGGGGAATGATTTGTGGGGTTTTTTTGGGATCAGAGATGTGGTTCAGTTCATTTGGGATCTACAGATCGTTTATAATTCCCTTTTTCCTGACCAGAGGGTTCCCAGAATGGACCAGGAGTGCACTGGAAGCAGTGAATAACCAGATATTCATGGAATGATGTACAAAATGAGAGCGCACCAATGTCATTCAGGGTGAACTCCAGTGAAATGAGAGAAAACTGAATTAAAGCCTGGCTTAGATCACAGAGCTGTCCCTGCTGTCACCTTTGCACTGGCACCTGCAAGGGACAGGAGACAAAACCAGCCCAGAGCTGTGGGCAGCTCCAAAACCCTCATGGAAGGAGACTCCCAGCAGCTGGCATGGAAAATGGAATTTTTAAAGCTCATCCACAGACTATTTTTCCTGGTGTTTTAGGGTCTGGGGAATGATTTGTGGGGTTTTTTTGGGATCAGAGATCTGGTTCAGCTCATTTGGGATCTACACATCATTTATAATTCCCTTTTTCCTGACCAGAGGGTTTCCATGAGTGCACTGGAAGCAGGGAATAACCAGATCTCCATGGAATGATGTACAAAATACAATCTCATTGAGGTTGAACTGCAGTGAAATGAGAGAAAACTGAATTAAAGATCACAGAGCTGTTCATGCAGAGCCAAGCATGGACAGGCTGGGATGAGCTGTGATTCCCAGGAAAAGCTGCTCCAGCTCTGGGAAGGGCGAACAGAGAAAGGGAACAGAGCTGCTTCAAAGCCATTTCCCAGCAATTCCCCAGGAAAACAAGGATAAGCCCAGCCTAGAGAAGCTGCCCTGCTTGTTGTCACACTGGGAATGAATCAGCAGGGAAAACAAAGCCAGGGCTGAGTTACATAACTGGGATTTGTGTCACAAGCAAGAGGGAGCCCATGCCCAGGGAATCCTTGTCCCTTTCCCAGCTGGGAAAAACCTGGAGCAGGAGGAGGCAGCCTCGGGATGGAGAGCAGGGCAGTGGAACAGCACAAGCACCCTTTGTGTGCAGATCCTGCCAGGGAAATGGCAGCTGGGGCAGGAAAAGCTGGAAAAGCTGGAAGGAGCCTGCTTACCGTTCCAGGAGCAGCTCCACGACCTGGGAACAGCCGTGCATTGCTGGGAAAAGAGGGGAAAAAATCAGGAAAACATGGGTTGGTGGTGGGTTTGTGGCATTGTGTTCCCACAGCCAGGCATGCTCGGGTTGCTGATCCTTTTGGGATGAGGGAAGGGGCTCCAAGGGGGTTTATTCCCGTCAGTTTTTTGGTGGATTAAAGAAAAAAAGGTTTCCCTTCCTCTGATTCCGTTGGGAATGTGAGGTGAAGCAGGGAAGGGGATGGAATGGGCAATGCCTGGCTCCATCTGCCTCAGGATCAGCTGGAACAAAGAGGGTTTCTCCCAATGATTTGTTCTTTTCCTAACTAGGATCAGGGAGAAGCACAAGGAACACAGAGCTGGGGAAATGCTGGCTAACACTCCCAGCCCTCCTCCCACCTCATCATCCTCACCCATCTCAGAGGGAAAAACAACCACAGAGGGGGAGGATTTGAACCCGAGGCACTGAAATATTCCAGTTTTTTCTTGATTTTTTTTTAAACATTTCACTTCACACAGCTTTGATCCAGCTGCTTTTTGGTTTTTTGTTTTTTTTTTCCTGCAGGTCATTTTGCAAAACAAATGGAACACATTCAAGAGAAAAAATAATATCAAACTGCTCCATCAGCTGATGGGAAAAGGGCTCCTGGGAAATGTGTGCTTTCAGCTGGAATCCCAGTGAGGGATTCCCAGATTTTGGCTCTCTGCTCCCTGCCTGTTCTTCACCCAAGCTGATGGAAAATCCAAGTCATGGGAAGAAAAACCCCTCACAATTCCATCTTTTATATCAGGAACAGAGGCTCAGGACAGCTGCATTCCACATCCTCTAATTACCTCCTCCCAGCTTTCTTCCCTCGGGATACAAGAAGCAACAAAGCTGAAGGAATCAACCCTTATTCATAGAAAAAATAATTGCAGGAGGGAGAAAACGACCCTTCAGGAAGGCAGCTGGCCTGGTCACGGGTTCATGTGCTCCAAGCCACAGCCCTGGGATGGAAATCCATGGAAACCCCTGGAACAAGCACTTGGTCCTGACGTGATTTCCCCCAGCAGCTCCAACACCATCTCTCAGTGCTGCTCCTGCCTCAGGAACTGGGAATATCCCTTGGGATAAGTGTGGGGATACCAGGGAGCAGCAGTTTGGGATCAAATTGCACTGAGGGCACTGGGGGGTTAAATCCTAATTCCCTAATTCCCTAATTCCAGCCCTTCCCTGTCCGGTTTTGGGCTGTTTGGATGGCCTGGAAAGGCCCGGGGTGGCCTTGGGGCAGCCCGCGTATCAAAGGACGAGAAGAGGCTTCAGTTCTTTTCTCGGTCTCGGTGTTTATTAATTGTTTATCTAAAAGATTTTCTCTGGGCCCGACAGAGCTCTGCTCAGCAGCCAGCCATGAGCACACTCCCTGCCCTCCAGACAGTCACCTATCTTTATACCCATTGTTACGTGTACAATATTTATCATTTTTCCCCAATACCATTTATTCTTATTGCCCGGTGCACTTTTAGTAATGACCAATCCCAAAGTGCCACCATCACCACAGAAGATGGAGGAGAAGAAGAAGAAGAAGAAGAAGAAGGACAGGACACACCCCAATTCCTCCATCTTACTTCTCTAAACCCCCCTGTACAGAAATCCTAAACCCTGTGTCTCACTCTCTAATTAACCAATCCCTTCACCATTCACCCTGGTGAAACCCTCCTGTCCTCATACAGGTGTCGTCTCCTGTGTAGGGTCAAAGTGCAGCCACCAGACACTTCTGGAACATTCCAGGACTCCCGAGCCCCCCAAGGGTGCTCTCGGTGACACCTCAGTGCTGAGGTGCTGAGATCCCACACTTCCCCATTCCCAGTCACTCCCACTCCAGCTGCTGCCCCAGGGCCTGGCTGGATCAGGAAATCCCAGAAATCCACCCAAATTTGGAGTGGTGGCTTTGCCACAGGAAACCCAGGTGGAGACACCTGTAGGAAGCAGAATCCAGGTGCTGGATCCCAGTTCCCAAGGCAGGAGCAGGACTGAGGGATGGTGTTGGAGCTGCTGGGGGAAATCACGTCAGGACCAAGTGCCTGTTCCAGGGGTTTCCATGGATTTCCATCCCAGGGCTGTGGCTTGGAGCACATGAACCCGTGACCAGGCCAGCTGCCTTCCTGAAGGGTCGTTTCTCCCTCCTGCAATTATTTTTTATGTGAATAAGGGTTGATTCCTTCAGCTTTGTTGCTTCTTGTATCCCGAGGGAAGAAAGCTGGGAGGAGGTAATTAGAGGATGTGGAATGCAGCTGTCCTAAAGCAGGGAAATCACTTTGCCTCCAGGTCAGAATTCCCCATTTCCCCACAGGACAACCCCAAATCCCAGAGCTCACCCTGCTCCTGACCCTGTCCCAGATCCCAACCCAACATCTCCTGCAGGGGCAGATATTACAGTGACTTTAGACGGTCACTGTGGTGAGAGAAGGATGAGAATCTTGTTCTCTGATTAGAAGGCTTGATTTATTGATATATGATATATAATACATTATAACTATACTAAAAAGAATAAGAAGAGAAGTTGCAGAGAGCTGCTCAGCTAAGAACAGAATCAAAAGAATAAATAACAAAATTCTGTATCCAAAGAATTTGTCTTTGAGCTGCTCCTGTGATTGGCTCTTAATAGTACACATAGAAAATGAGCTAATCACAGAGACACTTACTACATTTCACAGCAGCTGATAACAATTGTTTACATTCTTCTTCTGGGGCTCTGCTTCCCAGAAGATGGACAAATGTAAAAGAAAAGATTTCTATGAAAAAATGTCTGCAACAGGCAGAGGAGCTGCCAGCCCCCATGGAAACAACTCCCAGAACTGGGCAGGGATGGGAGAACATTAAAAAAAATCGGGATCAGCCACTTCAGGCAAGCTGCTGTGGTCCCAGCACCAAGCCATTCCCTGGTTTTGCATTCCCAGGTCAAGCACAAGGACTCAGTGGTGCCCAGGGGCTGGAATTGTCACTGCTGATGAGCCAGGAGTGACAGAGGATGGGCTGGAAAAGGCACGGGAGTGACAGCACAGCAGGGATTTTCCAGGGAGTCAATCCCAATTAAATTCTGTGGGAAAGGAGTTTGGGCAGGCAGGGCTCATCTCTGCTGCTGAGACCTGGAATACACAGCCTGATTCCCACCATGGATGTGCTCTGAGCCCTCCTGGGCTTCCCAACAATCCTGGGGATGCCTGGCATTCCTAAACCTGCTCATTGCCTTGAAATATCCCTTAAAAGCAAGGAAAAGGGAATTGTGGACATGGTGGGCTCCAACAACAGCTCCTGTGTATTCCCAGCAGGGATTGTCCCTCTCCTCCACAGAAAGGACCCCTGAAATTCTCACCATGGCATGAGGGCAAAGAGACTCCAAAATTTGGAGTTTATGATTGGAATAATGGAGTTGTTTTGGTTTGAAAAGTGCTTGAGCCCAACTATTCCCACCACTGCCCCAGATTTTAAATCCCTCCAGGAATGGGGACTCCACCTTTGCCCAGAGCAGCTCATCCCAATGCTTACAAATTCAAATTCCAGGAAGGAATTTTCCCAATATCCCAGCTGAACCTCCCCAGGCCCAGCTTGAGGCTGTGCTAAAGAAATCCATCCCCAGGCAGATCCCAAAAAGTTCCTCCCAGCAGCTTTGCTGGTTTTGGAAATTTCCAAAAATTTCCAAAAATGCCAGGATGTGCTCGGAGCTGGGGAGCTTCTCACACCAGGAAGGAAAATCCCATCCCTGTTCCAAGGGAGCTTGGATCCATCTGTGCCAGGGAGAGATGGACTCGATCCAAGGACCCCAAGAATTCCAGGAGGCCCATTTGTGCATTTCCTGAGGGAAAAATTCCCATTTTTCTGGTAGTAGACACCAGTTTCTGCTTCTCCTGAGGGAAAACCTCATTCCTGCTCATCCCAACCCTGCAGACCAACCACAATATCCCCTAAAATCCTGATTTTTTTTACTTCTTTCCCCTCAGGCCTGGCTCCATGGCAGAGCAGGAGAGGCCATGGCAGCTCCTGAGGCTGGTCCAGAAGGGAAACTGGGATGTGCTGTGGGATTTGTGGATTTCCTGAGGGAAAAATTCCCATTTTTTTGGAAGAATACACCTGGTTCTGCTTCTCCTGAGGGAAAACCTCATTGCTGCTTATCCCAACCCCAAAAATCAACCATAGTATCCTGATTTTTTGGCCTCTTTCCCCTCAGGCCCAGCTCCATGACAGAGCAGGAGAGGCCATGGCAGCTCCTGAGGCTGGTCCAGGAGGGAAACCTGGATGTGCTGCAGGATTTCCTGAGGGAAAAATTCTCATTTTTCTAGAAGCAGACATCAGCCTCTCCTTCTCCTGAGGGAAAACCCCATTCCTGCTTATCCCAGCCCCCCAAATCAACAATAATATCCTGATTTTTTGGCTCCGTTCCCCTCAGGCCCAGCTCCATGACAGAGCAGGAGAGGCTGTGGCAGCTCCTGAGGCTGGTCCAGAAGGGAAACCGCGATGTGCTGGGGGAGTTGTGGATTTCCTGAGGGAAAAATTCCCATTTTTTTGGAAGTAGACACCTGGTTCTGCTTCTCCTGAGGGAAAACCTCACTCCTGCTCATCCCAACCCTGCAAACCAACCACAATATTCCCTAAAATCCTGAATTTTTGCCTCTTTCCCCTCAGGCTTGGCTCCATAGCAGAACAGGAGAAGCCATGGTGACTCCTGAGGCTGGTCCAGGAGGGAAACCTGGATGTACTGCAGGATATGTGGATTTCCTGAGGGAAAAATTCCCATTTTTCTGCAAGTAGACATCAGCATCTCCTTCTCCTGAAGGAAAACCTCATTCCTGCTTATCCCAACCCCAAAAATCAACCATAGTATTCTGATTTTTTTGGCCTCTTTCCCCTCAGGCCTGGCTCCATGACAGAGTGGGAGAGGGCATGGTGACTCCTTAGGCTGGTCCAGGAGGGAAACCGGGATGTGCTGGGGGATTTGTGGATTTCCTGAGGGAAAAATTCCCACTTTTTTGGAAGTAGACACCAGGTTCTGCTTCTCCTGAGGGAAAACCTCATTCCTGCTTATCCCAACCTCTCACACCAACCAAAAATCCCAATTTTTTGGCCCTTTTCCCCTCAGGCCCAGCTCCATAGCAGAACAGGAGAAGGCATGGCAGCTCCTGAAGCTGGTCCAGGAGGGAAACCTGGCTCTCCTACAGGATGAACTAAGGCTGGATGAGATTCCAGAGGTTTCCCTGGTCCACCCCTGGTGTACCTGCTGTGTGCAGAGGCGTTCTCCCCGTGGTGCTCTCGGTGTCCCAGCACCTTGGGGACACATCCAGGAGGTAGCTGAGCACCTCGGGGTGCCCTTCCCTGCTGGCTATGTGGAAGCAGTTCCAGCCATCCTTGTTCCTCAACAACGGGTTGGCTCCGTGCTCCACCAGAGTTTTGATCACTTCCAAGTTTTTCCTGGTGCAAGCCATCATCAGGGGAGTCCTGGAAGATGATCCAGGGAAATAAAATAAGCTGGCACAGCAAATCTCATTCAGGTGCTTTGCCTGAGGATCCAGGAGGTTTTACAGCACTGTTGTTCCAGGTTGGGAATATTCCAGCTCCTTTTCCATGCAGTCCCTCAGAGCTTTCTGGGTTTTTAAAGCAAATGAGATTTTCCCAAAGGTTTGGATGTGCCTTAGGAAGCACAGAGCTCCCTGCTTTTATCCATGGGTGGATAAGCACAGCCACACAAATCCAGGCTCGTGGAATCTTGGCCTCAGCTCCAGGCTGGCACAGCCTCAGCTCCCAGCTCTGAAATGCTGCCTGTGGACTTGTGGCACTTCAGCTGCAAAGGACCCTCCCAGGCTTTCATCTGGGAGCAGGGGAGAGTCCTTGTTTTATTTTTCCATCCCTAAGGGAAGAGTGGAGCAGTAATTCACAGCTTTTGGGAGAAACGGGGGGAAAGGAGGGATAGGGCTGGAATTTCTCCCAAAAATCCAACTGGATCCACAGTGTGGGCAGCAGAGGAAGGGAATTCTGGCCCTTTGCTCCACTCAAGTGATCCCACATGGAGTCCAGCTCTGGGATCCCAATATAAGGACCTGGAGCTGCAGGAGCAAATCCAGAAGAATCCATGGTGCTGCTGCAGGGCTGGAGCCAGGCTGGGAGAGCTGGGAATGTTCCCTGGAGCAGGGAGGGATCCAGGAGAGCTGGGAATGTTCCCTGGAGCAGGGAGGGATCCAGGGAGAGCTGGGAATGTTCCCCTGGAGCAGGGAGGGATCCAGGAGAGCTGGGAATGTTCCCTGGAGCAGGGAGGGATCCAGGCAGAGCTGCCAGCACAGGGCAGGGCCTGCAGGGGCTCCAGGAGAGCTGCAGAGGGACTGGAGACAAGGCCTGCAGGGACAGCACCCAGGGAATGGCTCCCACTGCCAGAGGGCAGCCATGGGTGGCATCTTGGCAATGAGCAATTCCTGCCTGGGCTGGCATTGCCAGAGCAGCTGGGGCTGCCCCTGATCCCTGCAGTGCCCAAGGCCAGGCTGGAGCAGCCTGGGATGGTGGGCTTGGAATGGGATGGGCTTGAAGGGCCCTTCCCACCCAAACCATTCTGGCATTTGGGACACTCAGAATCCATCCCCAGGGGTTTTTATGGAAGTTGGGGATGGCAAAGGGAAGGGAGACCCTTCCTGGAGTGCTGAGATTGCCAGGGAAGCCCCCAGAGCCCAAAATCCCTTCCTGGAGAGGAGTCGGGGTGGGGATGGATCCAATGCCAGGCTGGGAGAGCTGGGAATGGAGGGAATTCCCTGGAGAGGGAGCCTGGGCTGGGATTTTGGGAAGGGATTCCCAGAGCAGCTGGGGCTGCCCCTGATCCCTGCAGTGCCCAAGGTTGGACACTGGGGCTGGAGCAGCCTGGGATAAGGGAAAGTGTCCCAGATGTCCCAGGATGATCCTGAATCTCCTTCCCATCCATTCCACGATCCCAAACACTGCCTCCAGCAGCCACATTCCCACCCTCCCCACCCAATCCCAAATCCCAGCACCTACCAGTCAGCCTTTTTCAAGCAGTCCACGCTGGCCCCTCTCTCCAGGAGGAAGGACACACATTCCAGGTGCCCCATGGATGCAGCCTCATGGAGGGGTCTCTTGTAGTCCCCATTGGTCACCTCCACGTCCATCCCGACCTCCTGCACCAGGAATTCCAGCACATCCCTGTGCCCCAAGCGAGCAGCGTGGTGCAGGAGGGAATCTCCCAAACGGCCCCAACGCCAGCTGCGAGCCTCTGGAACCTCATCCAGCCTCAGCTCATCCTGCAGGAGAGCCAGCTTTCCCTCCTGCACCAGCCTCAGGAGCCGCCGCAGCCTCTCCTGCTCCACCATGGAGTTGGGCCTGAGGAGAAAAGGGCCAAAATATGGGGATTTCGGGGGATATCCTGGTTGGTTTGTGGGGTTGAGATAAGCAGGAATGAGGTTTTCCCTCAGGAGAAGCAAGGCCTGGTGCCTTCTTCCAGAAAAATTGGAGGTTTTCCCTCAGGAAATCCACAAATCCCACAGCACATCCCGATTTCCCTCCTGCACCAGCCTCAGGAGCCACCGCAGCCTCTCCTGCTCCGTCATGGAGCCGGGCCTGAGGGGAAGGAGGTAAAAAATCAGGATTTTGGGGGTATCCTGGTTGGTTTGTGGGGTTGGGATAAGCAGAAATGACGTTTCCCCTCAGGAAAAGTAGAGCCTGGGGTCTACTTCCAGAAAAATGGGAATTTTTCCTTCAGGAAATCCACAAATCCCACAGCACATCCCGATTTCCCTCCTGGACCAGCCTCAGCAGCTGCCACAGCCTCTCCTGCTCCACCATGGAGTTGGGCCTGAGGAGAAAAGGGCCAAAAGATCAGGATTTTGGAGGATATCCTGGTTGGTTTGTGGGGTTGAGATAAGGAAGAGTGAGATTTTCCCTCAGGAGAAACAGAGTCTGGTGTCTACTGCCAGAAAAATGGGAGGTTTTCCCTCAGGAAATCCACAAATCCCACAGCACATCCTGGTTTCCCTCCTGGACCAGCCTCAGGAGCTGCCATGCCTTCTCCTGCTCCGTCATGGAGCCGGGCCTGAGGGGAAAGAGGTAAAAAATCAGGATTTGAGGGGCTATTGTGGTTGGTCTGCAGGGTTGGGATAAGCAGAAATGAGGCTTTCCCTCAGGAGAAGCAAGGCCTGGTGCCTTCTTCCAGAAAAATTGGAGGTTTTCCCTCAGGAAATCCACAAATCCCACAGCACATCCCGATTTCCCTCCTGCACCAGCCTCAGGAGCTGCCACGGCCTCTTCCGCTCCAACATCGAGCTGGGCCTGTGGGGAAAGGGTCCAAAAAATCAGGATTTTGGGGAATATTGTGGTTGGTCTGCAGGGTTGGGATAAGCAAGAATGAGGTTTCCCCTCAGAAGTAGCAGAAACCAGTGGCTACTTCCAGAAAAATGGGAATTTTTCCTTCAGGAAATCCACAAATCCCACAGCACATCCAGGTTTCCCTCCTGCACCAGCCTCAGCAGCCACCACAGCCTCTCCTGCTCCAACATCGAGCTGGGCCTGTGGGGAAAGACTCCAAAAAATTGGGATTTTGGGGAATATTGTGGTTGGTCTGCACGGTTGGGATAAGCAAGAATGGGGTTTTCCCTCAGAACTAGCAAAAACCAGTGGCTACTGCCAGAAAAACATGAATTTTTCCCTCAGAAAATCCACAAATCCCCCAGCACATCCCAGTTTCTCTTCTGGACCAGCCTCAGGAGCTGCCATGGCCTCTCCCGCTCTGTCATGGAGCCGGGCCAGAGGGGAAAGAAGTAAAAAAATCAGGATTTTGTGGGATATCTTGGTTGATCTGCAGGGTTGGGATAAGCAAGAATGAGGTTTTCCCTCAGAAGTAGCAGAAACCAGTGGCTACTTGCAGAAAAATGGGAATTTTTCCCTCAGGAAATCCATGAAGTGGCCTCTCCCTCAGGATAAGCAGCAATTTCCTTCTCCCTCAGAATAATGAAAAAGTTTCATTCTCCCTCAGGTTAATTGAAAATTGCCCTTCAGAAAACCGGGATCTGGCTTCTCCTTCAGGAAAAGCAGGAATTTTCCTCTCCCTCTGAAATTCAGGAAGCAGTCACCCCTCAGTAAAAGCAAAAATTCCATTATTTTTCCTTGGGAAAGTTAGGATCTGGTCTCTCCCTCCAGAAAATAGGATTGTCTTTTCCTTAAGAAATCCAGGATCTGACATTTCCCTTAGGTAAAACAGAAATTCCCTTTCCATCAGGAAACCCACAAGTTTCTTTTTCCATTGGGATGCTCAGGAACCTCTGGAAAAGAAGAAATTCAGTTTCCCTGTGGAAAATCAGAAATCAGCCTTTCCCTCAGGAAAATAGGAAAGCCACATCTTCTTTAGGCAAAAAGAAATTCCTTTTTTTCCTTAGGGAAAACAGAAACCATAATTCCCTTAGGAAATCCTGAAATTCCCTTTTTCCTCAGGAAAAATGGGCAATTTCTTTTTACTCAGGAAAACCAGGACCCCACCTCTTCCTCCAGAAAACCTGAAATTCTCTCTTCCTTTAGGAAAACCAGGAACTTCCTTTTTCCTTGAGAAAAAAAAAGAATTAGCCACTCCATCAGGAAAAAGAGAATTTTGCTTTTTTATATGGAAAACCAGGAATGGGTTTCTCCCTCAGGAAAACCAGGATTTTCTATTTTCCCTCAGAAAAATTAGAAACCAGCCTCTTCCCTTGGTAACACAGAAATTCTCATTCCCTCTGGGAAAACTCCAAAATTCCTGTTCCTCTTAGGAAAGCCAGAAACCAGCTGGAAAAACATACATTTTCTTTTTCACTCGGGAAAACCTGAAATTCCCTTTTCCCTCGAAAAAACAAATAATTTCCTTTTCCCTGAGGACAGTCAGACACCAACCCCTCCTCCAGGAAAAGCAGCAATTCCCTTTTCCCTCCCAGACGAACGGGAAATTCGCTTTTTCCTCAGGAAAAAAAACAAAAAATTCCTTTTTTTTTTCAGAAAAAAAAACAAAATTCTTTTTTCCTCAGGAAAACCAGAAATTCCCGTTCCCTTCGGGGCTCCCGCGGTCCGGGATCCCCCCCTCATTCCCTCCCCAGCTCATCCCAAGCCGCGCAATTCCCGCGGGAAAATTCCCGGTTTTTCCAACCCACCCGCGCGCCGCGGAGCGCTCGTGACGTCATACGCGGATGGACTGACGTCACCGCAAGGGCAGAGGTAAATAAGCCCCGCCCATCCCGGAAGTGCTGCGCCATTGGACAGTGCTGTGCTCTGATCTGGCTGCTGATTGGGCAGTGGGGAGGGGGCGGGGCCGTGGGAGAGCGCGGGGCCGCGAGCGCCGGGAGCGGGTGAGGAGGGCGCGACCATTTTGGGGCAACGTGGGGGGGGACGGGGAGGGGGTTTCCTTGGGAATGGCGTTTGTTTGGGAATGCGGAGCCCTTGGGAATGAGGGAATGCTTGGAACTGAGGGATTGGCACTGAGGGCACCCTTGGCAAAGGCGGGGGATTGGTATTCAAAGGGCTTTTTGGCGCTGCAGGGGATCTTGGGAATGGAGGCTCCTTTGGCGTTGGGGGCACCGTTGGAAATGGGGGAATCCTTGGAATTGAGGGGTTTGGGAATGAGGGCACCCTTGGAAATGAGGGGGGATTTGGGATTGAAGGGGGTTTGGGCACTGCGGGGAAGCTTGGACATTGAGGGGTCCTTGGGAATGGGGGCTCCTTCGGCGTGAGGTGCCCTTGGGAATGGGGGAATCCTTGGGATTGAGGGATTGGGAATGAGGGGTAACAGGATGGGGGAGTGAACAGGGAATCTTTTGGCTGAGAAGGGGTTAAAAGGGAATTCCTTGGAGATTAGGGAATCCTTGGAATTGGGGGGTTGGCACTGAGGGCACCCTTGGCATTGAGGGCACTTTGGGAATGGGGGAATCCTTGGGATTGAGGGATTGGGAATGAGGAGTAACAGGATGGGAGAGTGAACAGGGAATCTTTTGGCTGACAAAGGGTTAAAAGAGAATTCCTGGGATGATTTTGCTTGGAAAAGCTCATCAAATCCTGCCCCAAATTCCATCAGCACATTCCTAAAAACCTCAGGAGTGCCTTGAATTGGTTTTTTCTTCCCTTTTATTTCCCTCATTTCCCATATTTTGAGGAAATGGGGATGTTGGGAACCAGGCTCCCCATGGAACTGAGCTGAAAAGGAGCTTTGGCTTTTTTGTGGAAAAAAATGGAATTTTGTGGGTTTTTTTTGGTGGCCAGAAGAGAGGAGTTTGTGCCTGTTCCAAGTAAGGTTTGGTTATTTCATGGCAATAATTCCCAGTAAGCTTTGGTTACTTTATGGGAATAATTCCCAGTAAGGTTTGGTTATTTTATGGGAATAATTTGCTTATTTTATTTTTTATGAGGATTATATATATTTCAATATATTATATATCATATACATATTATTTTATAATATATAACATCCATGTTTTATATATACATATTTTAATATATATATATTATATAATATACATATTTTTATCTATAATATTTCAGTATTATATATAGATAATATGGCTCCATTCATATATTGATAATATTGTATCATATAATATAATGAATAATATACTATAATATATTATAATAGAATAATATAAATAACCCTATCATACTAATATAAATAATATAATTATAATATAAAAATATTTATTATGAGCAAATAATGTAAATTTATTATATTGTAATAGTGTTATATGGCTATATATAATATATTACGTTATACTAATATTGTAATATTATAATTAGAATATTATAATAATTATGGAGTAATTATACTTACAGCTACAATATTATAATGATTATAGAATAATTTTATTTGTACCATGGTATAATATATTAACTATATTGTCATTTATAACACTATATTATATTGTACTATATTATATTGTATTATATTATATTGTATTTTATTATATTGTATTATATTATGTTATATTATATTATCTACATTGTCATTTGTATCAAGAGGCAGCCACAGCTTCTCTAGGAACCCCTGGCTGGGATGCAATTCCTAACTAAATATACCCCAACTCAATCATACCCTAAATACCCAAACGAAGCCATCCCTCCACAATAACTTGCTGACGCCCTGCGGCCTCTCACAATTCCAGAGGAGAAAATAAAATCTTGTTTTTTCCCATTTGTTTTCTCTTGTATCCCTCAGGATGTGGCGGCGGCGGCGGCAGCTCACAGCCCCCGAGTGCGCGGCCCTGGCCCGGAGCCCCGAGGGCTCAGCCCCGCTCAGGCACCCGCTGAGCCTGCCCCGAGGAGGAGGAGGGGGAAACCGGGGCCTTCATCCCACCCACGGCACACGGAGACATCGCAGAGGTGCTGCTGGGACAGCCGGGAATGTGCCCTGGAGCAGGGAGGGATCCAGGAGAGCTGGGAATGTTCCCTGGAGCAGGGAGGGATCTGAGAGAGCTGGGAATGTTCCCTGGAGCAGGGAGGGATCCAGGAGAGCTGGGAATGTTCCCTGGAGCAGGGAGGGATCCAGGAGAGCTGGGAATGTTCCCTGGAGCAGGGAGGGATCCAGGAGAGCTGGGAATGTTCCCCTGGAGCAGGGAGGGATCCAGGGAGAGCTGGGAATGTTCCCTGGAGCAGGGAGGGATCCAGGAGAGCTGGGAATGTTCCCTGGAGCAGGGAGGGATCTGAGAGAGCTGGGAATGTTCCCTGGAGCAGGGAGGGATCCAGGGAGAGCTGGGAATGTTCCCTGGAGCAGGGAGGGATCCAGGGAGAGCTGGGAATGTTCCCTGGAGCAGGGAGGGATCCAGGGAGAGCTGGGAATGTTCCCTGGAGCAGGGAGGGATCCAGGAGAGCTGGGAATGTTCCCTGGAGCAGGGAGGGATCCAGGAGAGCTGGGAATGTTCCCTGGAGCAGGGAGGGATCCAGGAGAGCTGGGAATGTTCCCCTGGAGCAGGGAGGGATCCAGGCAGAGCTGCCAGCACAGGGCAGGGCCTGCAGGGGCTCCAGGAGAGCTGCAGAGGGACTGGGGACAAGGCCTGCAGGGACAGCACCCAGGGAATGGCTCCCACTGCCAGAGGGCAGCCATGGGTGGCATCTTGGCAATGAGCAATTCCTGCCTGGGCTGGCATTGCCAGAGCAGCTGGGGCTGCCCCTGGTCCCTGCAGTGCCCAAGGCCAGGCTGGAGCAGCCTGGGATGGTGGGCTTGGAATGGGATGGGCTTGAAGGGCCCTTCCCACCCAAACCATTCTGGCATTTGGGACACTCAGAATCCATCCCCAGGGATTTTTATGGAAGTTGGGGATGGCAAAGGGAAGGGAGACCCTTCCTGGAGTGCTGAGATTGCCAGTGAAGCCCCCAGAGCCCAAAATCCCTTCCTGGAGAGGAGTCGGGGTGGGGATGGATCCAATGCCAGGCTGGGAGAGCTGGGAATGGAGGGAATTCCCTGGAGAGGGAGCCTGGGCTGGGATTTTGGGAAGGGATTCCCAGAGCAGCTGGGGCTGCCCCTGATCCCTGCAGTGCCCAAGGTTGGACACTGGGGCTGGGGCACACAGGGACAGGGGGAGCTGGCCCTGCCATGGCTGGGGTGGCACTGGGTTGGCTCTGAGGTCCCTCCCCACCCAAACCATTCCAGGATTCCATTAAAAAGAGTTTCCTTGACCCATTTCCTCTCTGTGAGATTTTGTGATTTTATTCACTTCATTTTTTAAAAACATAATTATTTTATTTAATTTTTAATTTTATTTGTTGCATTGAATTTTGCTTTTTAAAATTTTATATTATTTTTATTTTATTTCCTATTTTGTGTTGGTTTATATATTTATGTTATTTTCACTTTATTCATTTATTTTTTTAATTTTCTTTTTTATTCTTTTGTTTTAATTTTCTTGCCCAAATCCTGCTGCCTCCACAGCTGTGGCCGAGCAGAAACCCCAGCAAACCCACCCTGAATTCCTGGGAGATTTGGGATTCAGACCCATTTTCCTGACAATCCTCTCTGTACCCAGCTCCCTTCCCACTGAACATTCCCTGCCCAGCCTGCAATGCCACCAAACCCCCAAATCCTTCCTCATTCCCACTTTTCCCCTTTGTGCAGCCCCGGGCCAGCAGAGGAAGATCTCGGATTTCTTTGGGGTGCTGAAGTCGCCGCCAGCGGGAGGCGCCGGGATGCCGAGGAGCCGCGGGATCAAGGAGCAGCCCCTGGATCCCTTTTCCCCTGGAGCTCCTGCTTCCTTCAGCCAGCCCTACCCTTCCCTGCCTCCTCCCAGGGCACATTCCAGGAAAAGAGCAATTCCCAAAGCCGAGCAGGAGCTCTGGGAGGAACCTGAGGAGAAGATCCCAGAGCTGGGTGGGATCCAGCAGGAATGGGAGGAGCTGGAGGTGGAGCCCCTTCCCGATCCCCACTTCGGGCTGCTGGGCACACGGAGCTGGCAGGTTCCTCAGGGATCCATGCAGGATCTCCCTCCTGAAATCCTCAGGAATATTTTTGCTTTCCTGCCAGTTGTGGATCTGTACCAGAACCTGAGCCTGGTGTGTCGCTGCTGGAGGGAGATAATCCGGGATCCACGGGTGAGGAACGTTCTGGAATCATCCCGTGGGATCATCCATCCTTTGTTCCTTTAAATCCCATCATTCTTCCCATGGGATCATCCATGCCCTGCCTGCCTCCTTGTTCCTTTAAATCCCATCATTCTTCCCAAAATCTGTGAATTTTTAGGTCTCCTGCCCTTTTTCTTTGGTCTTCTGGACCAAAAGATCCAAGATCCATGGGTAAGGAATACTCTGGGATAAATCCATGGGATCATCCCTGCCTCCCTTTGTTCCTGTAAATCCCATTATTCTTCCCCAAATCCACGAATTTTTAGGTCTTCTGCCTTCTTTTTGGTCTTCTGGACCAAAAGTTGTTGCCCCATATCCGAGATCTGTGGTAAGGAACGTTCTGGAATCATCCCATGGGATCATCCATCCTTTGTTTCCCTTTGTTCCTTTAAATCCCATCATTCTTCCCATGGGATCATCCATGCCCTGCCTGATTTCTCCCTTTCCCCTGGATCCCCATTGGAATGCCCCGAGGTTATTCCTGTATTTCCATTCCAATCCCTGATTTCTGCCTTTCCCCTGGCTCCCCTCTGGAATGCCCTGAGGTGATTCCTGTTTTCCCATTCCAGTTCATCCCCTGGAAGAAGCTGTACCAGCAGTTCCTGAGGAGGGAGCCCTCAGCCCTGCTGAGGGTGGAGCAGATCCTGCAGGAATTCTCCATCCCCCAGGGGCAGCAGGGCTGCGTGCTGGGGCTGCTCAGGTGAGTCCTGCACATCCTCACCTCAAAATGCCAGGTTTGTGTTCTGGGAAACGTGCAGGAAAAGGGATTTTCATAGGGAAAACCACTAAAAAGAGGTACAAAACTTTCCTTATTCTGTTCCACAAGATCCTGCAATCATGGAATTCTTTAGGGTGGGAAAGATCTGGATCCCACCATTCCCAGCACTCCCCAAGTGCCACATCCACAGTGCTGGAACCCAAAATGCCAAAAACCCTCAGAACTTTGGGTTTTTTATAAGCCAAAACTTAGAATTAAACACAAGATTTGATCTGAGACCTTAGAGTAAAATTCCAAATTTAAAAGCAGGAATGTGGGTTTATAGTTTAGGGCAAAGGCACATTAAAATAAATAAAGTTTTAGAGGTTAAGATAGAGAAGTAATAAGAAGTAGCAGCAGTTGGTGAGGGTGGAGCAGATCCTGCAGGAATTCTCCATCACCCAGGGGCAGCAGGGCTGCGTGCTGGGGCTGCTCAGGTGAGTCCTGCATATCCTCACCTCAAAATGCCAGGTTTGTCTTTGGGAAATGTGCAGGAAAAGGGATTTTCATAGGAAAAAACCACTAAAAAGAGGTACAAAACTTTTCCTTATTCTGTTCCACAAGATCCTGCAATCATGGAATTCTTTAGGGTGGGAAAGATCTGGATCCCACCATTCCCAGCACTCCCCAAGTGCCACATCCACAGTGCTGGAACCCAAAATGCCAAAAACCCTCAGAACTTTGGGTTTTTTATAAGCCACAACTTGGAATTAAACACAAGAGTTTATCTGAGACCTTAGAATAAAATTCCAAATTTAAAAGCAGGAATGTGGGTTTATACTTTAGAGCAGAGACACATTAAAATAAATAAAGTTTGAGAGGTTAAGATAGAGAAGAAATAAGAAGTAGCAGCAGTTGGTGAGGGTGGAGCAGATCCTGCAGGAATTCTCCATCTTTGTCTTCTGGGAAATGTGCAGGAAAAGGGATTTTAAAAGTGATTTTAAAAATGATTTTAATTTTTGCAGGAAAAATTATTGAAAAGTGATTTTCATAGGAAAAACCACTAAAAAGAGGTACAAAACTTTTCCTTATTCTGTTCCACAAGATCCTGCAATCATGGAATTCTTTAGGGTGGGAAAGATCTGGATCCCACCATTCCCCACACTGCCAAGGCCACCCATGTCCCCAAGTGCCACATCCACAGTGCTGGAACCCAAAATGCCAAAAACCCTCAGAACTCTGGGTTTTTATAAACCAAAACTTAGAATTAAACACAAGATTTGATCTGAGACCTTAGAATAAAATTCCAAATTTAAAAGCAGGAATGTGGGTTTATGGTTTAGGGCAAAGGCACATTAAAATAAATAAAGTTTTAGAGGTTAGGATAGAGAAGAAATAACGTAGCAGCAGTTGGTGAGGGTGGAGCAGATCCTGCAGGAATTCTCCATCTTTGTCCTCTGGGAAATGTGCAGGAAAAGGGATTTTAAAAGTGATTTTAATTTTTGCAGGAAAAATTATTGAGAAGTGATTTTAATAGGAAAAACCACTAAAAAGAGGTACAAAACTACACAAGATCCTGCAATCATGGAATTCTTTAGGGTGGGAAAGATCTGGATCCCACCATTCCCAGCACTCCCCAAGTGCCACATCCACAGTGCTGGAACCTGAAATGACAAAAACCCTCAGAACTCTGGGTTTTTTATAAGCCAAAACTTAGAATTAAACACAAGATTTGTGTTTAATTTGATTTGTGTTTGTGCAGAGAAGATTTAAAAATAAAGTGTAATTATGATGGAGGCATCAGGGTGTTCAGGTGGAGAGAAGATTCAAGAAAAATTATGATTGAGGCATCAGTGTGTTTAGATGGAGAGCAGATTGAAAAATAAAGTATAACTATATATATAAAAATACATTATAAATTATATATAATATATATATATTATATATAATAAAGTACAATTGTGATTGAGGCATCAGTGTGTGAACAGCAGATTTAAGAATAAAGTATAATTTTTATTAATACAAGTGTGTTTATATGGAGAGAAGATTCAAGAAGAATTATTATTGAGGCATCAGTGTGTTTAGATGGAGAGCAGATTTGAAAATAAAGTATAACTACATATATAAAAATATATTATATTATATATAATAAATATATATGTATATTATGTATAATAAAGTACAATTGTGATTGAGGCATCAGTGTGTGAACAGCAGATTTAAGAATAAAGTATAATTTTTATTAATAGGAGTGTGTTCAGGTGGGGAGAAGATTTAAGAATAAAATATAATTATTAACATGAATGTATTCAAGTGGAGAGGATTCAAGAAAAATTATTATTGAGGCATCAGTGTGTTTAGATGGAGAGCAGATTTGAAAATAAACTATATATATAAATATATTATAATATTATATATATAATATATAATAAAGTACAATTATGGTTGAGGCATCAGTGTGTGAACAGCAGATTTAAGAATAAAGTATAATTTTTATTAATACAAGTGTGTTTATATGGAGAGAAGATTCAAGAAGAATTATTGTTGAGGCATCAGTGTGTTCAGGTGGAGAGCAGATTTGAAAATAAAGTATAACTATATATATAAATTATATTATATATAATAAATATATATATTATATATAATAAAGTACAATTATGATTGAGGAATCAGTGTGTTCAGGTGGAGAGAAGATTTAAGGATAAAATATAATTATTATTAACATGAATGTATTCAAGTGGAGAGGATTCAAGAAAAATTATGATTGAGGCATCAGTGTGTTCAGGTGGAGAGCAGATTGGAAAATAAAGTATAACTATATATATAAAATATATACAATAAATATATATATTATATAATAAAGTACAATTATGATTGAGGCATCAGTGTGTGAACAGCAGATTTAAGAATTAAGTATAATTTTTATTAATAGGAGTGTGTTCAGGTGGAGAGAAGATTCAAGAAGAATTATTATTGAGGCATCAGTGTGTTCAGGTGAAGAGCAGATTTAAGAATGAAATATAATTATTATTGAGGCATCTGTGTTCAGGTGAAGAGCAGATTCAAGAAGAATTATTATTGAGGCATCACAGTGTAAGGTGAAAAGCAAATTTAAGAATTAAGTATAATTAGTAATGTGAGTGTGTTCAGGATTAGAGGATTCAGGAAGAATTATGATTGAGGCATCAGTGTGTTTAGGTGGAGAGAAGATTCAAGAATAAAATATAATTATTATTAATATGAATGTATTCAAGTGGAGAGGATTCAAGAAAAATTATCATTGAGGCATCAGTGTGTTTAGATGGAGAGCAGATTTGAAAATAAAGTATAACTACATATATAAAAATATATTATAAATTATATATAATAAATATATATATATTATATATAATAAAGTACAATTGTGATTGAGGCATCAGTGTGTGAACAGGAGATTTAAGAGTAAAGTATAATTTTTATTAATAGTGTGTTCAGGTGGGGAGAAGATTTAAGAATAAAATATTATTATTATTAACATGAATGTATTCAAGTGGAGAGAGGATTCAAGAAAAATTATTATTGAGGCATCAGTGTGTTTAGATGGAGAGCAGATTTGAAAATAAAGTATAACTATATATAAAAAATATAATATTATATATAATAAATAAATATATATAATAAAGTACAATTGTGATTGAGGCATCAGTGTGTGAACAGCAGATTTAAGAATAAAGTATAATTTTTATTAATACAAGTGTGTTTATATGGAGAGAAGATTCAAGAAGAATTATTACTGAGGCATCAGTGTGTTCAGGTGGAGAGAAGATTTAAGAATAAAATATAATTATTATTAATATGAATGTATTCAAGTGGAGAGGATTCAAGAAAAATTATGATTGAGGCATCAGTGTGTTTAGTTGGAGAGCAGATTTGAAAATAAACTATATATATAAATATATTATAATATTATATATAATAAAGTACAATTATGATTGAGGCATCAGTGTGTGAACAGCAGATTTAAGAATAAAGTATAATTTTTATTAATAGGAGTGTGTTCAGGTGGAGAGAAGATTTAAGAATAATTATGATGGAGCCATCAGCGTGTTCAGGTGAAGGGCAAATTTAAGAATTAAGTATAATTATTAATATAGGTGTGTTCAGGTGGAGAGAAGATTTAAGAATAATTATGATGGAGACATCAGTGTGTTCAGGTGAAGAGAAAATTTTAGAATAATTATGATTGAGACAGTGTGTTGAGGTGGAGAGAAGATTTAAGAATAAAATACAATTATTAACATGAATGTATTCAGGTGGAGAGGATTCAAGAAAAATTATGATTGAGGCATCAGTGTGTTTAGATGGAGAGCAGATTTGAAAATAAAGTATAGCTATATATATATAAATATAATATTATATATAATAAATATATATGTATATTATGTATAATAAAGTACAATTATGATTGAGGCATCAGTGTGTGAACTGCAGATTTAAGAATAAAGTATAATTTTTATTAATAGGAGTGTGTTCAAGTGGAGAGAAGATTCAAGAATAATTATTATTGAGGCATCAGTGTGTTCAGGTGGAGAGCAGATTTGAAAATAAAGTATAACTATATATATAAAATATATTATATATAATAAATATATATATTATATATAATAAAGTACAATTATGATTGAGGCATCAGTGTGTTCAGGTGGAGAGAAGATTCAAGAATAAAATATAACTATTATTAACATGAATGTATTCAGGTGGAGAGGATTCAAGAAAAATTATTGAGGCATCAGTGTGTTCAGGTGAAGAGCAGATTTGAAAATAAAGTATAACTATATATATAAAATATATTATATATAATAAATATATATATTATATATAATAAAGTACAATTATGATTGAGGCATCAGTGTGTTCAGGTGGAGAGAAGATTTAAGAATAAAATATAATTATTAACATGAATGTATTCAAGTGGAGAGGATTCAAGAATAATTATGACTGAGGCATCAGTGTGTTTAGATGGAGAGCAGATTTGAAAATAAAGTATAACTATATATATAAATATAATATTGTATATAGTAAATAAATATATATAATAAAGTACAATTGTGATTGAGGCATCAGAGTGTGAACGGCAGATTTAAGAATAAAGTATAATTTTTATTAATAGGAGTGTGTTCAGGTGGAGAGAAGATTTAAGAATAATTATGATGGAGCCATCAGTGTGTTCAGGTGGAGAGAAGATTTAAAAATAAAATATAATTATTATTAATATGAATGTATTCAAGTGGAGAGGATTCAAGAAAAATTATCATTGAGGCATCAGTGTGTTTAGATGGAGAGCAGATTTGAAAATAAAGTATAACTATATATATAAATATATTATAATATTATATATAATAAATATATATGTATATTATGTATAATAAAGTACAATTGTGATTGAGGCATCAGTGTGTGAACAGCAGATTTAAGACTAAAGTACAATTCTTATTAATATGAGTGTGTTTATATGGAGAGAAGATTCAAGAGGAATTATGATTGAGACATCAGTGTGTTCAGGTGAAGGGCAAATTTAAGAATTAAGTATAATTATTAATATGGGTGTGTTCAGGTGGTGAGAAGATTCAAGAATAATTATGATGGAGCCATCAGTGTGTTCATGAGAAGAGTAAACTTAAGAAAAATTTTGACTTCTGCTGTTTGCATAAACGTGCCTGAGAATCTTGTTGTTTCCAGAACCAGCCTTTGAGGGTTTGCTCCTCACAGCTGCCTTTTATAAATCAGCTTTATATTTTCATGGCCTTTTTTTCCTTCAAGCCAAATTCTCCAGCTCAGCCCCAGGTTGCTGGGCCAGTAAATCCCAGTTTCTGCTCCCTCACAGGTTGGTGGCATCCACGGGAGCCAGGCTGGATCCCAGCAGGCTCCTCCAGCTCTTGGCAACCCATCCCCTCTTCCCAAAGGCTCACTTCTGTGTCCTCAGCAAATTCCCAGATTTGCTCAGCAAGCCTGGGGTGAGTTTCACTCTTATTTCTTTTTTATTTCTTTTATTTCGCTCTTATTTCTGTTTGTTGTTTTTTTTTTTTTTTTTAACACATTCCTGCAGTGTCCCCCAAGCCTCTCTCTGTGGTGTTTCTTGTCACCAAATGGATTTGGAGGAATTGTGGAGCTCTGTTTGGATGGGGTTTGGTTCCTCAGCTGGAAGGAATGATCCCTGAATCCCACAGGAAGGGGTTTGGGAACAGGCAGCACTCACCATGCCCTGGGGTCTGACCTCAGCCCACATTTCTGGGCAGCCCCAGGTTTTCCTTTGTGCCATTCCCATAAATTTGGATGGATAAAACTGGACAGGATGCACATGTGGGATGTGCTCCTCCCTTTGTCACCAATCCCAAAACTTGTCTGAGGTCACTGTGCCCTCCTGTGTCCCAAACTCCTCCCTCTGGGTGTTATTTGGGATCATTTGGGCTGGCAGTGATGCCTCAGGTTTGGCTTTTCTATTTTATATTCTGTGCTGCTTTAGTGTGTGGGCTGCATATTATGGGATGGAGAGCTGTGTGCACAGAGCAGGGAGACAAAACAATTCCTGCCCCAAGGCAGGAATTTCTGGGTTGTTTTGTTTTTTTTTTAACTCATTCCTGCAGCGTCCCCCAAGCCTCTCTCTGTGGTGTTTCTTGTCACCAAATGGATTTGGAGGAATTCTGTTTGGATGGGGTTTGGTTCCTCAGGAAGGAATGATCCCTGAATCCCACAGAAAGGGGTTTGGGAACAGGCAGCTCCTCTGCAGGCACTCACCATGCCCTGGCATCTCAGGCCCACATTTCTGGGCAGCCCCAGGTTTTCCTTTGTGCCATTCCCATGAATTTGGATGGATAAAACTGAACAGGATGCACATGTGGGATGTGCTCCTCCTTTTGTCACCCATCCTGAAACTTGTCTGAGGTCACTGTGCCCTCCTGTGTCCCAAACTCCTCCCTCTGGGTGTTATTTGGGATCATTTGGGCTGGCAGTGATTGGCTCAGGTTTGGCTTTTATATTTTGTATTCTGTGCTGCTTTAGTGTGTGGGCTCCATATTCAGGGATGGTGAGCTGTGTGCACAGAGCAGGAGACAAAACAATTCCTGCCCCAAGGAATTGTTCAAGTGCTTGGTGCTCCAAAACAATTCCTGCCCCAGCTGGGCACCAAGGACAAATGCCCCAAATCCCAGCCCAGGAGCACAAACCCCAAACAAGCAGGGTGGGACTGCCTGGGCTGAAGCTGGGATGGGACAATGAACTGCAAGGGGCAAATGGAACTGATCAAATGAGAGACCCCATGACTGGTTGAGCATTTTGGGACCATTTTGGGTCATCTTGGGTGCAGCCCTGGCTGGGCTCTGGTGCTGCCCAAGGGGCATCCATGGATCCTTTCCATAAATCCCTGCTTTACTCTGGAGCTCTGCCCAGCCTCTCTCCTAGCTCAGCCCTCACAAGGGATCAATTTAGGATGTAACAGCTCCTCACTGAATTTTTCCAGCTCCTAGTGAGATTTCCCTGAAAGCTCCAAGCTGTTTGCTGTGTTTCCCTTGTGCTTGCCCAGGCAGAGAAGATGTGGGCCACGTTTGCTGTCATGGTGCTGTTCTCTGATGGCGTTGGGGACATCCAGAGGCTGCTGCAATGTTTCCAGAGTCCCTGCTCGGAGCTGGCCCTGCTGGAGGTCACCGAGGTGCTGCACTGCATGGCCACGCTGCTGCTGGCCATGAGGAACAGGAGCATCCCCATCTCCCACAGGTCAGCAGCTTCCCATTCCAGCCCTGGGTGCTGCAATCCAGCCTTGGATGTTGCAGGGATCAGGGGCAGCCCCAGCTGCTCTGGGAATCCCTTCCCAAAATCCCAGCCCAGGCTCCCTCTCCAGGGAATTCCCTCCATTCCCAGCTCTCCCAGCCTGGCATTGGATCCATCCCCACCCCGACTCCTCTCCAGGAAGGGATTTTGGGCTCTGGGGGCTTCACTGGCAATCTCAGCACTCCAGGAAGGGTCTCCCTTCCCTTTGCCATCCCCAACTTCCATAAAAATCCCTGGGGATGGATTCTGAGTGTCCCAAATGCCAGAATGGTTTGGGTGGGAAGGGCCCTTCAAGCCCATCCCATTCCAAGCCCACCATCCCAGGCTGCTCCAGCCTGGCCTTGGGCACTGCAGGGATCAGGGGCAGCCCCAGCTGCTCTGGCAATGCCAGCCCAGGCAGGAATTGCTCATTGCCAAGATGCCACCCATGGCTGCCCTCTGGCAGTGGGAGCCATTCCCTGGGTGCTGTCCCTGCAGGCCTTGTCCCCAGTCCCTCTGCAGCTCTGCTGGAGCCCCTGCAGGCCCTGCAAGAGGCTCTGAGATCTCTCCAAATTTGAGTTTCAAATCCCTTCAATTCCCAGCAGGACAGGAGCATTCCCATGTCCAACAGGTCAGGAGCTTCCCATTCCATCCCAGGGTGCTCCAATCCAGCCTTGGATGCTCCGGGGATGAGGCAGCTGAAGTTTCTCTGGGAATTCCAGCTCAGCCCATGAATCCCATCCCAAATCTCCCATTTTTCCCATTCTGAAGCCATTCCCTGTGTCCTGTCCCTCCATCCTTTATCCCAAGTCTTCTGGAGCCCCTTTAGGCCCTCAAAGTGGCCCTGAGGTCTCTCCAACTCTGAGTTTCAAATCCCTCCAATTCCCAGAACAGGAGTATTCCCATGTCCAACAGATCAGGAGCTTCCCATTCCATCCCAGGGTGCTCCAATCCAGCCTTGGATGTTCCAGGGAGGAGGCAGCTAAATTTTCTCCAGGAATTCCAGCCCAGCCCAGCCATTCCTTCCCAACATCCCATCCTAAATCTCCCCTTTTTTCCAGCCAGGAGCTTCCCATTCCATCCCTGGGCACTCCCCACCATCCCTGGGTACTCCAATCCAGCCTTGGATGTTCCAGGGATGAGGCAGCTGAAGTTTCTCTGGGAGTTCCTTCCCACTATCCCATCCTAAATCTTCCTATTTTTCCAAAGCCATTCCTTGTGTCCATCCTTTATCCCAGGTGTCTCTCCTGGAGCCCCTTTAGGACCTGGAAGAGGCTCTGGGGTCTCTCCAACTCTGAGTTTCAAATCCCTTCAATTCCCAGCAGGAATTCTCCAGGGAGCATTCCCATGTCCAGCAGGTCAGGAGCTTCCCATTCCATCCCAGGGTGCTCCAATCCAGCCTTGGATGCTCCAGGGATGAGGCAGCTGAAGTTTCTCTGGGAATTCCAGCCCAGCCCAGGAATTCCTTCGCAACATCTCATCCTAAATCTCCCCTTTTTTCCAGCCAGGAGCTTCCCATTCCATCCCTGGGCACTTCCCACCATCCCCAGTAGCTCCAATCCAGCCTTGGATGCTCCAGGGATGAGGCAGCTGAAGTTTCTCTGGGAATTCCAGCTCAGCCCATGAATCCCATCCCAAATCTCCCATTTTTCCCAGTCTGAAGCCATTCCCTGTGTCCTGTCCCTCCATCCTTTATCCCAAGTCTCTCTCATGGAGCCCCTTTAGGCCCTGCAAGAGGCTCTGAGGTCTCTCCAACTTTGAGTTTCAGATCCTTCCAAATCCCAGCAGGAATTCTCCAGGGAGCATTCCCATGCCCAACAGGTCAGGAGCTTCCCATTCCATCCCTGGGTGCTCCAATCCAGCCTTGGATGCTCCAGGGATGAGACAGCTGAAGTTTCTCTGGGAATTCCAGCCCAGCCATCTCATCCTAATCCTTCCCAACATCCCATCCCAAATCTCCCCTTTTTTCCAGTCAGGAGCTTCCCATTCCATCCCTGGGCACTCCCCACCATCCCTGGGTGCTTCAATCCAGCCTTGGATGCTCCAGGGATGAGGCAGCTGAAGTTTCTCTGGGAATTCCTTCCCACTATCCCATCCTAAATCTTCCTATTTTTCCAAAGCCATTCCCTGTGTCCATCCTTTATCCCAAAGTCTCTCCTGGAGCCCCTTCAGGCCCTGGAAGAGGCTCTGAGGTCTCTCCAAATTTGAGTTCCCAGGGGATTTGGATCTCCAGCCTGGCCTTGGACACCTCCAGGGATGAGGCAACTCCAGCTCCTTTAGGAATTCCATTCCAGGAATTCCCAATTTCCCATCTGTCCCATCCCTCTGGCATTCCCCCTTTTCAGGATACAACATTCAAAAAACTCCAATTTTTCCCAAAACAAAAACAGGATTTAAAGGCTCCTCCTGCTCAGCTATGACAATTTTATGACCTCCCCAAAATGGATTTATTTTTCTTCATTCCAAGTCGTAGGAGCTCCATCATTCCTTTGTTCCAAACAAAAAGGGATCTGAGCAGAGATTCCTTCAGGATTTCAGGGGGATAAGGATGAAGGACACAGGGAAATCTTTCTGGGGAGAAAATTGGGAAGGAACTGGAGTGGAAAATGCAAATATCCAGGAATTAGCTGGCCCTGGAAGCTGTGAGTTCTAAGGGACTGGAGCTTCTCCCCTTCCCAGCCAGGAATTCCCAATTTCCCATCTGTCCCATCCCTCTGGCATTCCCCCTTTTCAGGATACAACATTCAAAAAACTCCAAATTTTTCCCGAAATAAAAACAGGATTTAAAGGCTCCTCCTGCTCAGCTATGACAATTTAATGTTTTTACTATCTCCCCAAAATGGATTTATTTTACTTCATTCCAAGTCCTAGGAGCTCCTTCATTCCTTTGTTCCAAAAAAAAAGGGATCTGAGCAGAGATTCCTTCAGGATTTCAGGGGGGATAAGGATGAAGGACACAGGGAAATCTTTCTGG
The DNA here is from genome assembly GCF_047830755.1 of Zonotrichia albicollis. Taxonomy (NCBI): domain Eukaryota; kingdom Metazoa; phylum Chordata; class Aves; order Passeriformes; family Passerellidae; genus Zonotrichia; species Zonotrichia albicollis. Next base: position 1,677,005 of record NC_133822.1, on the reverse strand, counting down.
GGAGAAAATTGGGAAGGAACTGGAGTAGAAAATGCAAATATCCAGGAATTAGATGGCTCTGGAAGCTGTGAGTTCTAAGGGACTGGAGCTTCTCCCCTTCCAGCCAGGAATTCCCAATTTCCCATCTGTCCCATCCCTCTGGCATTCCCCATTTTCAGGATACAACATTCAAAAAACTCCAAATTTTCCCGAAATAAAAACAGGATTTAAAGGCTCCTCCTGCTCAGCTATGACAATTTAATGTTTTTATGACCTCCCCAAAATGGATTTATTTTACTTCATTCCAAGTCCTAGGAGCTCCTTCATTCCTGTGTTCCAAAAAAAAAGGGATCTGAGCAGAGAATCCTTAAAATTCCTTCAGGATTTCAGGGGGGTAATAATGAAGGACACAGGGAAATCCTTCTGGAGAGAAAATTGGGAAGGAACTGGAGTGGAAAATGCAAATATCCAGGAATTAGATGGAAGTTGTGAGTTCTAAGGGACTGGAGCTTCTCCCCTTCCCAGCCAGGAATTCCCAATTTCCCATCTGTCCCATCCCTCTGGCATTCCCCCTTTTCAGGATACAACATTCAAAAAACTCCAAATTTTCCCAAAATAAAAACAGGATTTAAAGATTCCTCCTACTCAGCTATGACAATTTAATGTTTTTACTATCTCCCCAAAATGGATTTATTTTACTTCATTCCAAGTCCTAGGAGCTCCTTCATTCCTGTGTTCCAAAAAAAAAGGGATCTGAGCAGAGATTCCTTCAGGATTTCAGGGGGATGAGGATGAAGGACACAGGGAAATCTTTCTGGGGAGAAAATTGGGAAGGAACTGGAGTGGAAAATGCAAATATCCAGGAATTAGATGGAAGCTGGGAGTTCTAAGGGACTGGAGGACAGGGAAAGGCTCATCCTGAGGGAAGCTGGGATGTTAATGATTGATTCTGCAGGAAATGTGGCAGGCCAAAATCCAGGCATTTTAGAATTCCCATCTCCCTGGAATTTCCATCTCCCCGGAAAAAAGTGGGAATTCCTGCTGGGAATAAGGAGGGGATGTGTCCTGCAGGAATTGCCTGATTGCTGTTTGCAGTAATTAATGAGTGTGAGGGTCCAAATCTTGGTGAGAGACACAAAATCTGTCCTGGAGGGCTGGAAGAAAGGAACAAAACTGCCCCAAAAATGGGAAAACCCTGCTGGAAAATCCAGGTTAATTTTAAACCAATTGTTGTCAGCACAGTTAAACCCAAAGGATCTCTTTTCCCTCTGCAGTGAAAACCACCAAGAATTATTATCAGTTAAAAACCTGCCTTAAAGCCATTCTAAACCAAAAATTTCCTCTCTTTAAAATCCCAAATCAGCCCCAAATTTACTCTGAGCCCCCCAGCCCCAGCTCTGTTGATAATTGGGGCTCAGGAGAGCAGAATTATCCCCTGGACTCTGATCCCAGCTCCTGCTGCCATGGAAAAACCTGGAATACAAAACAGGCAGGGCAGAATTATTTAAAGAACATTTTAAATTATTCATCATTTCCTGCAGAGCTTGAGGCTTTTTTTTTGTTTTAATTATCCAAGGTATTGGTGGTGTTTTAAGTGGTTGCAGAGGTTTAATTTGTTATTAATTTGATATATATATATATATATATACATATATATATATATACACATATATATATTTATGTATCACATGTATATATTTATGTATTTATTTATTTTATATATATTAGCAATATTAACTATATAATATATACTATACAGTTAATTATTATATATTTATATATAAATATAATATATATTATATTTATATAGTTAATATATAAATATAGTTACAGTATAACTATGTATAGGTATATATAGTATATATAATATATATACTTATATTTATATATTTTTATATATATAAATATATAAAAATATATATGTATATATTTATATTTATATAATATATATTTATTTATATATTTATATATTATATATATAAAAGTATATTTATATATAAGTACATTCATATTTTTATATAAATATACTTAAATATATTTTATATATTTATATATATTTATATATATTATTTTTATATATAATATATAGGTATATTTATATATACTTATATATAATATATATTATATTTATATAATTTGATAACTATATATAGTTATATAGTTATAAAATTATACTATATATATAGTATAACTATATATGGTAGATATATATTGTATATATATAATATATATACTATATATAATTCTATATATACAATTTTATTATATATAAAAAATATATATAATTTTATGTATAGTTTAAACTATATATTTATAATTTTATATGTATAATATTTATATAATTTTATATAAATTTATATAATTTTATATAATTTATATAATACATATATATATAATTTTACTATATATATAATTTCATTATATATATAATTTTATACATAAAATTATTATTTATTAACTATTTCCCATTTCTCAGTAATTCCTGTTTCATCCTTTATTTTTTCCAGGCTTCACTACAATATTTTCTACTGTTTGTATCTGATGGAAAACGCCTCTGGAATTGTGCAGCCTTTGCAAGAGGGAAGGATGGATTCGTGTCCCAGGTGATCCAAGCAGTGCATGCTGAGCAATTCCATGGAGAGAGGAGCAAAAATCCCAAATATTCCACAGCAGGAATATCCCAATTATTCCACATATCCATTAATCCAAAATCCCAAATATTCCACAGCAGGAATATCCCAATTATTCCACATATCCATTAATCCAATATCCCAAATATTCCACAGCAGGAATATCCCAATTATTCCACATATCCATTAATCCAATATCCCAAATATTCCACAGCAGGAATATCCCAGTTATTCCACATATCCATTAATCCAATATCCCAAATATTCCACAGCAGGAATATCCCAATTATTCCACATATCCATTAATCCAATATCCCAAATATTCCACAGCAGGAATATCCCAATTATTCCACATATCCATTAATCCAATATCCCAAATATTCCACAGCAGGAATATCCCAATTATTCCACATATCCATTAATCCAATATCCCAAATATTCCACAGCAGGAATATCCCAATTATTCCACATATCCATTAATCCAATATCCCAAATATTCCACAGCAGGAATATCCCAATTATTCCACATACCCATTAATCCAATATCCCAGATATTCCACAGCAGGAATATCCCAATTATTCCACATACCCATTAATCCAATATCCCAGATATTCCACAGCAGGAATATCCCAATTATTCCACATATCCAATAATCCAATATCCCAAATATTCCACAGCAGGAATATCCCAATTATTCCACATATCCAATAATCCAATATCCCAAATATTCCACAGCAGGAATATCCCAATTATTCCACATATCCATTAATCCAATATCCCAAATATTCCACAGCAGGAATATCCCAATTATTCCACATATCCATTAATCCAATATCCCAGATATTCCACAGCAGGAATATCCCAATTATTCCACATATCCATTAATCCAATATCCCAAATATTCCACAGCAGGAATATCCCAGTTATTCCACATATCCATTAATCCATTATCCCAAATATTCCACAGCAGGAATATCCCAATTATTCCACATATCCATTAATCCAATATCCCAAATATTCCACAGCAGGAATATCCCAATTATTCCACATATCCATTAATCCAATATCCCAAATATTCCACAGCAGGAATATCCCAATTATTCCACATATCCGTTAATCCAATATCCCAAATATTCCACAGCAGGAATATCCCAATTATTCCACATATCCGTTAATCCAATATCCCAAATATTCCACAGCAGGAATATCCCAATTATTCCACATATCCGTTAATCCAATATCCCAAATATTCCACAGCAGGAATAGGTGGAGCTGAAGCTCACCACCCTCCCATGAATTCTCAGGGAAAATCAGGATTGGGGCCTTGGATCTGTAAAATTGGAATTGCTGAGTTGAAATTTGCTCCTGGCTCTGTCTCTTGGAATCGTGGAACAATTTGGAATCATGGAATGATTTGGAATCTTCCAGTGAGTCAGAGTGTGTCAGAGCAGAAATTCTCAAATTCTCAGCATCCAGAGCTCCAACACATTCCCAGCTCTCCCAATAAATAAGGAATTAATTGATAAGGAATTGATAAGGAATTTCCCACCTCCCTGGCCTCTGGAGATCCAGGCTGGGTTCCCTTTCTGCTGCTGGATTGAATAATTTAATTCCTTATCCTCACCTGGAGAAAGGGAATGGGATAAATCCATCTGGTTTTAATGAGCTTGAGGTGCCAAATTCATTCTTAAAGCACAGCTTGGTCCCTCAAAATATGGATAATATGGATAAATATGGATATTTTCCTTTGTTTGTGTGTGATGTTTTCCTGTATTCCCTAAAAAAATCTTCCCCAAGACTTTTTATTTTATCTGCACTATTTCCTTACTCCGTGCTTTTCTCCTTTTCCCAATAATCAAGTTGGGATGGGATCAATCAATCCCCTGATTTCCCTAATTAATTTAGGGAATTGATTGATTTCTTTAAAGTGGGATGGTTTGTTTTGGGGATTTTTAAAGGATTAATAATTCCTTCCCTGCTTGTTGATTGGAAATTTTTTTCCCTGTTTTTAGTGGACGGGCTGATGTCAGACTGACCCATGAACAGCAGAGGATTCTGAGTCACAAAATTGAGCCTGGCCAAACAGTGAAAATAATGGCATTTGCAGGTAAGAGCCCAAAATGTTGGAAAAATCCCTGGACAATTCCCAATCTGCTCCTTCCCTCCCTGATCCCTCTGTCTGAGGGATTGAGGGATCCCAAGGGATCTGGGATAACAAATTGAAGGGAAAACCTGCCAAAAATGGGGGCAGAATAAAAAACAGGGGAGAGAGGAGTGGGGAAATGTGGAACAGCCCTACAGATCCCGAGTTTGGGAAAGGAGGAAGAGGAGATGCTGCAGGTGCTGGAGGAGAGATTTCCCTGGAACCCCTGGAGGAACAATTCCTGAAGGACTGAGCCCCTGGATAAAGGAGCAGTTCCTGAAGGATTAATCCCATGGAAAAGGAGCAGTTCCTGAAGGACTGAGCCCCTGGTTAAAGGGAGCAGTTCCTCAAGGATTGAGCCCATGGAAAGGGATCCAGGCTGAAGCAGTTCCTGAAGGATTAATCCCATGGAAATGGAGCAGTTCCTGTAGGATTGACCCTATGGATAAAGGGAGCAGTTCCTGAAGGATTAATCCCATGGATAAAGGGAGCTGTTCCTGAAGGACTGACTCTATGGATAAAGGGAGCAGTTCCTCAAGGATTGACCCCATGGAAAGGGAGCAGTTCCTGAAGGATTGACCCCATGGAAAGGGAGCAGTTCCTCAAGGATTGACCCCATGGATAAAGGGAGCAGTTCCTGAAGGATTGACCCCATGGAAAGGGAGCAGTTCGAAGGACTGACCCCATGGATAAAGGGAGCAGTTCCTGAAGGACTGACCCCATGGATAAAGGGAGCAGTTCCTGAAGGACTGAGCCCATGGAATAGGAGCAGTTCCTGAAGGATTGACCCCATGGATAAAGGGAGCTGTTCCTGAAGGACTGAAAACATGAAAAAGGGCTCTTGCTGGAGCAGTTCCTGAAGGATTAATGCCATGGAAAAGGAGTGATTCCTGAAGGATTGACCCCATGTATAAAGGGAGCAGTTCCTGAAGGATTGACCCTATGGATAAAGGGATCCAGGCTGGAGCAGTTCCTGAAGGACTGACCCCATGGAAATGGAGCAGTTCCTGAAGGATTGACCCCATGGAAATTGAGCAGTTCCTCAAGGATTGACCCTATGGAAAGGGATCCAGGCTGAAGCAGTTCCTGAAGGATTAATCCCATGGAAATGGAGCAGTTCCTGAAGGATTGACCCTATGGATAAAGGGAGCAGTTCCTGAAGGATTGACTCTATGGATAAAGGGAGCAGTTCCTGAAGGACTGAACCCATGGAAAAGGGTCAGTTCCTGAAGGTCTGACCCCATGGAAGGTGGAGCAGTTCCTGAAGGACTGACCCCATGGAAAGGGAGCAGTTCCTGAAGGATTGAGCCCATGGAAAGGGAGCAGTTCCTGAAGGATTGAGCCCATGGAAAAAGGGAGCAGTTCCTGAAGGACTGACCCCATGGAAAAGGAGCAGTTCCTGAAGGATTGACTCTATGGATAAAGGGATCCAGGCTGGAGCAGTTCCTGAAGGATTGACCCTATGGATAAAGGGAGCAGTTCCTGAAGGACTGAAAACATGAAAAGGGGCTCATGCTGGAGCACTTCCTGAAAGATTAATCCCATGGATAAAGGGAGCAGTTCCTGAAGGATTGACCCCATGGATAAAGGATGGGGGTCAGTTCCTGAAGGATTGACCCCATGGAAAGGGAGCAGTTCCTGAAGGATTGACCCCATGGAAAAGGGAGCAGTTCCTGAAGGATTGACCCCATGGAAATGGAGCAGTTCCTGGAGGATTGACCTCATGGAAAAGGGAGCAGTTCCTGAAGGACTGACCCCATGGATAAAGGGAGCAGTTCCTGAAGGACTGACCCCATGGATAAAGGGAGCAGTTCCTGAAGGATTGATCCCATGGAAAGGGAGCAGTTCCTGAAGGAATGACCCCATGGAAAGGGAGCAGTTCCTGAAGGATTGACCCCATGGATAAAGAGAACAGTTCCTGAAGGATTGACCCCATGGAAATGGAGCAGTTCCTGAAGGTCTGACCCCATGGAAAACAGAGCAGTTCCAAAAGGACTGACACATGGAAAAGGGAGCAGTTCCTGTAGGACTGACCCTATGGATAAAAGGAGCAGTTCCTGAAGGATTAATCCCATGGAAAGGGAGCAGTTCCTGAAGGATTGACCCCATGGATAAAGGGACCCACACTGGAATGGGCAGTTCCTAAAGCTGTGCCAGGGAAGGTTTAGGTTGGAATTGGGACAATTGAATTGGGACAATTCCTCCATGCAAGGCTTACCCAGCCCTGGCAGGGGTGCAGTCCCCATTCCTGGAGGGATTTCAAAACCCTGTGGATGTGGCACCTGGGGACATGGATGGCCCTGGAAGTGCTGGGAATGGTTGATGCCAACCCAAATAATTCCCTGTTTCTCTGAAATCAGGAGTGAAGTGCAATATTGGAGTTGGGACAGCAGGGGAGAGGAAGGTGTAAAAAAAAAAAAAAAAATTAAAATATATGGAATAATTCATTCCTGGCTGTGGATATTTTATTCCTTATTTTTTATTTTATTCCCTGTTTTCCTCTCCTCTCCAGGCACAGGGAAAACCTCGACCTTGGTGAAGTATGCAGAGAAATTCTCGGAGCTGAAATTCCTTTACCTGGCTTTTAACAAAGCTGTGGCAGAGAAGGGCAAGATGGTTTTCCCAAGGAATGTCACCTGCAAGACCTTCCACTCCTTGGCTTTTGGAAGCGTTGGGAGACAGTGAGTTTGGAATTCCAATCCCTTGGTGGAAGCAGGGAAAGGACAAGGAAGTGGAAGTGGTTTTGAGGGGGAACCCCCAGGATTTGAGGCAGCACAAATAACGGAGGGAAATTTATCATTGGTGGCTTCCAGATGGATGCAGTGGGATGCTCCAGGGATTTCGGCATCCATGGGAGCACCCCAAAGGCAAGGAATGGTTTGGGAGGTGGAAATCCCAAATTTCCCACTGGAATGCTCCAAGTGCTGCTTTTCCTGAGGATCAATTCCTTTTCCAGAGGATCAATTTCCTTATTCTGAGCTGTTTTTGTGATCCAATTTCTGTCCAATTCTGGCACATCTAAGCTTGGGGGGTACCAAGGAAAATGAGCCATGACCTGGAAAACCAGGAAAATCCCAATCCCTGGCTCTGCAAACACTCTGGAATTCCAGGGATGAGCTCAATTCTCCATCTCTAAAATGTATAAAATCAACCCATTTGTGCTTCCATAAGCACAAATTGTGCCAATCTAAAGATATTTGAATGAATTAAAAAAAAAAGGGATTTCTGTGTATTTTAACTTCTTTTTTGTCTTTTTTCTCCTGTCTTTTTTTTCCTGTCTTTTTTTTCCCTGACCATTTTTTTCCTGTCTTTTTCTTTTCCTGTCTTTTATTTTTCCCTGTCTTTTTCTTTCCCTGTCTCTTTTTTTCCTGTCTCTTTTTCTTTTCCTGTCTCTTTTCTTTCCTGTCTTTTTCTTTTCCTGTCTTTTTCTTTTCCTTTTTCTTTTCCTGTCTTTTTCTTTTCCTGTCTCGTTTTTTTCCTGTCTCTTTTTTTCCCTATCTTTTTCTTTTCCTGTCTTTTATTTTTCCCTGTCTTTTATTTTTCCCTGTCTTTTTCTTCTCCTTTTTCTTTTCCTGTCTTTTTCTTTTCCTTTTTCTGTTCCTGTCTTTTTCTTTTCCTGTCTTTTATTTTTCCTTCTTTTTCTTTTCCTGTCATTTTCTTTTCCTTTTTCTTTTCCTGTCTTTTATTTTTCCCTGTCTTTTTCTTTTCCTGTCTCTTTCTTTTCCTGTCTCTTTTTTTCCCTTTTTCTTTTCCTGTCTTTTTTTTCCCTGTCTTTTTCTTTTCCTTTTTCTTTTCCTGTCTTTTTCTTTTCCTGTCTCGTTTTTTTCCTGTCTCATTTTTTCCCTATCTTTTTCTTTTCCTGTCTTTTATTTTTCCCTGTCTTTTCCTTTTTCTTTTCCTTTTTCTTTTCCTTTTTCTTTTCCTGTCTTTTTTTCTGTTGCTTTTTTATCCTTTTTTTTTTTTTCCTTTTTTTTGTCTTTTTTTTTTTTTTTTTTTTGTCCCTCTGCCACAGCTACAAAGAGAAAGGCAAGCTGAACTTCTCCAAGATGTCAGTTTATTCCATCAGCTTCCTCCTGCGGAACAGGGAGGGCCAATCCCTGTTTGTGAGAGGGAAAACGGTGTCCCAGACCTTGGGCAACTTCTTCTCCTCCTCAGATGAGGAGATCTCCGAGGAGCACGTGCCCCTGAGGTTCAAAAACACCCATGGGAACATGGAGCAAGTCAGCCCGCAGGAAAAGAGGGTGAGGGTTTGGGGATGGAGCCTCTGGAATTTGCTGAGGTTTCATGGATGGGTTTTTGGGGAGGTCTGGGATGGTGGGAAATGTCCCTGCTCGTGGGTGGTGGGGTGGCTTTGAGGTGTCTTCCAAGCCAAAGCATTCCATGATTTTGTAAAATGATTCATGCTCATCCCCCTTCTCAAAATGTTGGTTGGAAGAGATCTTCCGGTGTTCGGCTGAAATTTGGGATTGGGGAATCCTTCAGTCAAGGGCTGGGGGTCAATCCTGAGCTTTGGAAGGAATCAGAGCCTGGTGCAACATTGCAAAGGAATTGGGGAGGAAAATCAAAAGGTTGGGATGAAAGGCAAAAGATTGGGAGGAGGAAGAATCAAAAGATTGGGAGGAGGAAGAATCAAAAGATTGGGAGGAGAAATCAAAGATTTGGAGGCAAAGGATGAGAATCAAAAGATTGGGATGAGAATCAGGAGGAAGAATCAAAGATTGGGAGGAGAAAGAATCAAAAGGTTGGGATGAAAATCAAAAGACTGGGATGAAAATCAGGAGGAAGAACCAAAGATTGGGAGGAAGAATCAAAGATTGGGAGGAGGAAGAATCAAAAGATTGGGAGGAGAAATCAAAGATTTGGAGGCGTAGGATGAGAATCGAAAGATTGGGATGAGAATCAAAAGATTGGGATGAAAATCAGGAGGAAGAATCAAAGATTGGGAGGAAGAATCAAAGAGTGGAAGGAGGAGGAATCAAAAGGTTGGGATGAAAATCAAAAGATTGGGATGAGAATCAAAAGATTGGGATGAAAATCAAAAGATTGGGATGAAAATCAGGAGGAAGAACCAAAGATTGGGAGGAAGAATCAAAAGATTGGAAGGAGGAAGAATCAAAAGATTGGGAGGAGGAAGAATCAAAAGATTGGGAGGAGAAATCAAAGATTTGGAGGCGAAGGATGAGAATCGAAAGATTGGGATGAAAATCAAAAGATTGGGATGAGAAACAAAAGATTGGGATGAAAATCAAAAGATTGGGATGAAAATCAGGAGGAAGAATCAAAGATTGGGAGGAAGAATCAAAGAGTGGGAGGAGGAGGAATCAAAAGGTTGGGATGAAAATCAAAAGATTGAGATGAGAGTCAAAAGATTGGGATGAAAATCAGGAGGAAGAATCAGAGATTGGGAGGAAGAATCAAAGAGTGGGAGGAGGAGGAATCAAAAGGTTGGGATGAAAATCAAAAGACTCGGAGGAGGAATCAAAGATTGGGAGAAGAAATCAAAGATTGGGAGGAGGAAGAATCAAAAGGCTGGGAGGAGAAATCAAAGATTTGGAGGCGAAGGATGAGAATCAAAAGATTGGGATGAGAATCAAAAGATTGGGATGAGAATCAAAAGGTTGGGATGAGAATCAAAAGATTGGGATGAGAATCAAAAGATTTGAGGCCCTTTCCAGCCCAAACCATTCCATAATTTTATTTTTATCCATGACTTTATCCTAATCCATCTCTTTTCTCATATCAGATCAATGTGGAGGAAGCCAGAGAGATTTGGCACAACATGAAGAAGCTGGATGGAGATGTAGAGAAGAAATACAAGATGACTTGTGATGGTAAAAGAGATGGAAAATCCCTTGGGAAAAAGGGATTTGGAGGTGGAAAAATCAATGGATTTATTATTCCTGCTTCTTCTGGCTGAGCATCCAGAAGGAGAAAATCCTTTTTTTTCCTGCCAATGGCTCACCAGGGAATATCCCTCTGGCTCCAGTTTTCTTTTTATGTATATTCATAAAATACATAAAATTAATTTCTGCTCCCATTAGGATAAAAATGTGCAGATTGTAAGGGTATTCCCATTTTTTAATGGCTAAAAATCAAGCCCAAAATTTGGAAGTTGCTTCCAGCACATCCTTTCTTGTCAATAGTGCTGGAGATAACTGGGAAAAACCTTTTTACTGGAACTTTTGGTGGGCATTAAGAAACTTGAAATCATCAAATTTGGGCTGCCAAGGGAGACAGAGATTTTTTTGTAACCCTTCCAAATATGGAAATTCCAAACAGGAAGCGAAGCCAGAAATGTCCCAAAAAAAACCCCAAAAAACCCCAAAAAAACACCAAAAAAAAAAAGGGAAAAGGGGGATTTGTTTTAAAGATCCTATTGGATCTTCCCTGTCCTTGAAATTCCTGATTTTTTCCCTCAGGATATTTGAAACTCTGGCAGCTCAGCAAGCCCCAGCTCTTGGGATACGATGCCATTTTTGTGGATGAAGCCCAGGATTGCACTCCAGGTGAGTTATTCCAGGAGCTCCATGTGCTCAGGAATGTGGTGGAAGTATCTCACCCTAAACACTTGGAATTTTAACTAATTTTTCCCTCAGGTTTGATGTTTAAACTGAGCTTTTTCTTGGCTTTGAATTGGAGCAGGTTCTTCCCTCATGATCCAAACTGAATTTGGAACAGGTTCTTCCAAATTGAGCTTTCCCTTGAGTTTGGAGCAGGTTCTTCCCTCATGATCCTAACTGAGCTTTCCCTTGAGTTTGGATTGGAGCAGGTTCTTCCCTCATGATCCCAACTGGGCTTTTCCTTGTGTTTGGATTGGAGCAGGTTCTTCCTTCATGATCCAAGCTGGATTTGGAACAGGTTCTTCCAAATTGAGCTTTATGTTGAGTTTGGAGCAGGTTCTTCCCTCATGATCCCAACTGAGCTTTCCCTTAGGTTTGTAGCAGGTTCTTCCTTCATGTTCCAATTTTTTCCCCTCACGGCCATTGTGGATATCATGCAATCCCAAAAATGAGGGAAAGTCATGGTGGGAGATCCTCCCCCTCAGAAGTTCTTCCCTCATGATCCAAACTGAGCTTTTCCTTGGCTTTGGAGCAGGTTCTTCCTTCATGATCCAATTTTTTTCCCCTCACAGCCATTGTGGATATTGTGCAATCCCAAAACTGTGGGAAAATCCTGGTGGGAGACCCTCACCAGCAGAGGTTCTTCCCTCATGATCCACACTGAGCTTTTCCTTGGGTTTGAACCCTCATGATCTCAACTGAGATTTTCCTTAGGTTTGGATTGGAGCAGGTTCTTCCCTCATGATCCAAGCTGAATTTGGAACAGGTTCTTCCAAATTGAGCTTTATGTTGAGTTTGGAGCAGGTTCTTCCCTCATGATCCAAACTGGGCTCTGAGTTTTTGCTTGGGTTTGGATTGGAGCAGGTCTTCCCTCATGGTCCAAACTGAACTTTTCCTTGGATTTGGACCCTCATGATCCCAACTGAGCTTTTCCTTGGACTTGGAGCAGGTTCTTCCCTCATGATCCCAACTGAGCTTTCCCTTGGATTTGGACCCTCATGATCCCAACTGAGCTTTTCCTTGTATTTGGATTGGAGCAGGTTCTTCCCTCATGATTCCAACTGAGCTTTTCCTTGGGTTTGGATTGGAACAGGTTCTTCCTTCACGGTCCAAACTGGATTTGGAACAGGTTCTTCCAAATTGAGCTTTATGTTGAGTTTGGAGCAGGTTCTTCCCTCATGATCCCAACTGGATTTTTCCTTGGGTTTGGATTGGAGCAGTTTCTTCCCTCATGATCCAAACTGAATTTGGAACAGGTTCTTCCAAATTGAGCTTTATGTTGAGTTTGGAGCAGGTTCTTCCCTCATGATCCCAACTGAGCTTTTCCTTGTATTTGGATTGGAGCAGGTTCTTCCCTCATGATCCAGGCTGGATTTGGAACAGGTTCTTCCAAATTGAGCTTTCCCTTGAGTTTGGAGCAGGTTCTTCCCTCATGATCCCAGCTGGGCTTTTCCTTGTGTTTGGATTGGAGCAGGTTCTTCCCTCATGATCCCAACTGAGCTTCTCCTTGGACTTGGAGCAGGTTCTTCCCTCATGATCCCAACTGAATTTGGAACAGGTTCTTCCAAATTGAGCTTTATGTTGAGTTTGGAGCAGGTTCTTCCCCCATGATCCAAACTGAATTTGGAACAGGTTCTTCCAAATTGAGCTTTATGTTGAGTTTGGAGCAGGTTCTTCCCTCATGATCCAAGCTGGATTTTGAGCAGGTTCTTCCAAATTGAGCTTTCCCTTGGGTTTGGAGCAGGTTCTTCCCTCATGATCCAAACTGGATTTGGAACAGGTTCTTCCAAATTGAGCTTTCCCTTGGTTTGGAGCAAGTTCTTCCTTCATGATCCAATTTTTTCCCCTCACGGCCATTGTGGATATTGTGCAATCCCAAAAATGAGGGAAAATCATGGTGGGAGATCCTCACCCTCAGAAGTTCTTCCCTCATGATCCCAACTGAGCTTTCCCTTGGCTTTCGAGTAGATTCTTCCTTCATGATCCAATTTTTTTCCCCTCACAGCCATCGTGGATATTGTGCAATCCCAAAACTGTGGGAAAATCTTGGTGGGAGACCCTCACCAGCAGATCTACACCTTCAGGGGGGCTGTCAACACCCTGTACCTGGTGCCTCACACCCACGTGTACTACCTGACCCAGGTAAGGGGCAGCGTTTTCCATGGATAAATCCCAGATCCATGGAAAACTTGGCACTGTGGAGGGTTTGCTTTTCCCTGGATTCAGGGGAATCTGGCAGTTGTGGAGGGATCCCATCCTGTAGGTGGAAAAGTGGGAGTTGAGAAAGAGGAAGTGTGCAGAAAGGATCGTATGTGGCCCGAAGTTTAGAGTCCGACTAGCTGAGGGCGAAAGGCCGACGCCCCTCTGCAATTCCTGGCCAGCGCCCTTCGGCGTCTGAGGGCCTCGGGCTGTGCTGGCTGTGGACTGGCGTACCTCGCTGGTATATGAGAGGAACGGAACTGACCATTTCCCGGGGGTTAAACATCGGTTTATTGACGGTGATGCCGCATCCAAACACCGGGAAACCATCCGGGAAAAAGTTTTTTTTCATAGGGGGTGCAAACAGGATTATAAAGGAAGGGGGTGGGTACAGGCGGAGCCAATCAGGAAAGGTGAGGGGATGAACTTCACAGAACTGACACTCCATGGAGACCAATAATCAAAAGGTAAAGGAGGTGTCCTGGGGCCCCAGCCAACCACCATCTCTAGAGAGGAGAAGGTTCTCGAAACCTGGGAGGAGGAAGGGAGTGATTGACTGGACAGGGAGGAAACAACTTTCACTGATAAGGGAAACCAAGGGGAGAAGCAATTACATATCGGCAACTATGAATAGCGGTTGCTATAGCAACTTAGCTGACAGGCTAGCAGTGGCGGGAAGAACTGGGGGAACGAAACCATTTTACACATAATAGGGGAGAACAATACATAAATTGGGGGAATAACACAAGAAACTTAGCAACACACTACCACATCTCCCCGTTTTTTACCAAATAAAAATTAAAATGAAGAGAAAAGTCCAAATTAAGCTTAGAATGCAGGAACTCGCAGCTGGTCATGACGAGTGTCTTTGTCTTCTGAACATTGCAAGGGACAGTGGCACTCGGCGCAGTCAGTTTCCTCCGGACTAGCTTGCAAATTAGGAGGATGAAAATCAAAAGTGAGTTGGGGAAATGTACTAAAAGACAAAAGGTGAACAGTTAAACGCAAAATACTTAAACAGATGGTTCTGCCCCAAATAATAAATCCAGTTCGGGAGAAGAAGAAGAAATGGGGGAAGGAGGTTGGGATTAATAAACCAGAGGTAGTTCAGTGACGAGAGGGGTAGGAGCAGCAGTCTCAGCATTGGGGAGGAAGTAAACATCTGAGGAAACTGATGGTGTTTGGGAGGGTTTTCTCCGTCACCGCGAGCACGCCTGAACTTGTGACTCAACTTCCTTCTGCATCCTCTGCTTCGGGATGAGGTGCTTGACTCATTTGGATGGTCTTTTTCCTCTGTCTTCTTCCTATCTTGCTTCCGCCTCCATTCCATGTAGTCTTGGCGCATGGGACACTGAGGCATCCAATGCCCCACCTTGCCACAGAGATGGCAGGGATGGGTTGCTGATGTCCTCCTGCCGGACTCAGAAGTAGAAGGACCGGCCACGGGGGAAGCTTCAGCCTCTATGAAGTCTTGCTCGGGGCATTCAGCAAAATGCACAGATGTTCTCTTAGGCCTTGGGGCCAGGGAGACTTGACGCACTACGACATCTATCATGGCTTCTACTGTGGGCTTAGGACTTCGAGGGAGAGTTTTTATAGCCTTGCGGCAGTCAGCGTTGGCATTGCTATAAGCCATCTGCTCAAGCATTTTTTCCCTGTCATCCTCTCCAAACGCTTGCGCTTCCACATATCTGTATAGACGTTCGATAAATTCCATGTATGGCTCTTGCGCCCCTTGCAAAACCTCAGCATCTTCCCATTGGGAGGTAACTACCTCTAACTTAAAGAAGGCCCGCTCAGCTGCCCGGGCCGTCTCTACTAGCTGGGATGGGAATAAGGCTTTAGCTTGATTTGCCCCTTCAGCCCACTGTCCTTCACCCAAAAGATGTTCTTGGGTAATTAACTGACCATCTGCGTCATGGGACAGTGTAAGGTTCCCCCAAAAACTTGGGAGTACTTCCACTATTTCCCTCCTCCATTCCCTCACCCAGACTCTAAATTCCATGGGTCTGAGCAGGCTAGAGAAGAGGGACCTTAAATCCGTCGGTACCAAATCTCCCTGAGCAAGGGTATTGTGTAGCAAACCCCGGAAGAATTCTGACTCCCGGGAGTAATCTTTCTGAGCTTTGCATAGCTCCTTTATTTGGACCTGTGCTAAAGGCACCCACTGTGCCCGTGCATTTCCCCTTTCTCTTATATGATATGTTACCGGGGCGGCTTCTAATATGGGAGCTTGCTCCAGTTTTCGGCTTTCCTCCCCCCCCCCTCTGAACACAAAGCGTGAGAGCTGGGGGGGGTGGCGTGGGAACCGAAACTGAAGGAGGTTGAGGCGGGGTTTGGAGCTGACGTAAGGCAAGGGAGTGGGCGCGGCAAAGTACCCTTCTCCGCCCCCCGGACGGCGTTCGGAGGCGGAGGGAAAAACGAAAACGGAGCGGGGGGGAAGGGAGTGGGGGGCTGAACCGGGGGAGGGGTTTGAGGAGGAGCTGAAGGTGGGGCGGAGTGCTGAGGAGTGAGCGGGACGGAGGGAGGGTATGAGAGAGGAGTAACTGAGCAAGGAGTGTGGTCAGGGTGAAGGAAGGGGTTGGTGCTTGGGAGGAACGGGTTAGCGGAAGAAGAAAGGGCTCTGGCGGCAGAGACCGCGTGGTCCCCGCCATCTTGGACAGTAAAGGGGCTACTTTGTAGAATTTCATTACTAAGCGGAACAAACTTAGGGGTTGAAACTGGGGACTTGGGAACTGGGGTAGAAGGGGAGGATGGAGGAACTTGGGCAGGGCTCCTCGGACGGGGAGGCTGAGCAGGTCGAAAGGGAGCAGGGGCAGAATGGTTTCCCTGCTTTTTGTTGGCCTTTAAAATCCCTTTCGAGGGCTCCTGCCTGTGTGAAGAGGGTGAGGGCTGGGGGGTAAGGATGCGGGAACTGGGAGAACTAGGGAACAAACTAGAAGAAGAAAGATCCTTTCTTGAACTCCCGGCTGGGCGCAGCGAAGTTAATACTTTGCTTGCCCAGTATGCCACGTTAGACAACCGGGGTTCCCCAGCGTT
Source organism: Zonotrichia albicollis (assembly GCF_047830755.1). NCBI lineage: Eukaryota > Metazoa > Chordata > Aves > Passeriformes > Passerellidae > Zonotrichia > Zonotrichia albicollis. The sequence continues at coordinate 1,660,454 of NC_133822.1, read as the reverse complement.
AACCTGTTGATCTAATTTGGCCACAACGGCTGCCCAAAAGCGCGGCTCTTTCGCAACCTCTGGGGAAACTTCAGGGAAATGTAAAAATACCCATCTAATCAACACTATCAACTCTTTCTTGGGGGCAGTAAAACCTCTTCCAAGTAACAAACCCTTAACTACAAAAAAAACTCCTTTTTGGGTTTTGCTCTGACCCACACCCATGATCGTGGGGGGTGTAGCGACCCCACCACGGCAAACCGCGCGGAAAAACCGCCCTGCGCTGAAAGAGCCCGCCGCAACCAGTCAGCGCCGCGCCGAGAGCCCCGCTGCTGGGCCTGGCGTCACCGTGCCGGGGCACCGCGAGCGCGAAAGGCGGCAGACGGCAGTCCCCCTCGTAGAGCTCCCAGGGAAAATTAAAAGGGCAGGGGAGGAACCGAGTCCGGGGTTCACCTAATCAAAGAGCGTTGCAAACGAAAAGTTCAGGCGGATTAGTCCACTGACACCGGAGGAAGTCTGACGGCTAGTAGATTTAAAGTCCAGTCCGCGGGGTACGGTAAAGCCCCCGCGTGGGCGCCATCTGCAGAAAGGATCGTATGTGGCCCGAAGTTTAGAGTCCGACTAGCTGAGGGCAAAAGGCCGACGCCCCTCTGCAATTCCTGGCCAGCGCCCTTCGGCGTCTGAGGGCCTCGGGCTGTGCTGGCTGTGGACTGGCGTACCTCGCTGGTATATGAGAGGAACGGAGCTGACCATTTCCCGGGGGTTAAACATCGGTTTATTGACGGTGATGCCGCATCCAAACACCGGGAAACCATCCGGGAAAAAGTTTTTTTCATAGGGGGTGCAAACAGGATTATAAAGCAAGGGGGTGGGTACAGGCGGAGCCAATCAGGAAAGGTGAGGGGATGAACTTCACAGAACTGACACTCCATGGAGACCAATAATCAAAAGGTAAAGGAGGTGTCCTGGGGCCCCAGCCAACCACCATCTCTAGAGAGGAGAAGGTTCTCGAAACCTGGGAGGAGGAAGGGAGTGATTGACTGGACAGGGAGGAAACAACTTTCACTGATAAGGGAAACCAAGGGGAGAAGCAATTACATATCGGCAACTATGAATAGCAGTTGCTATAGCAACTTAGCTGACAGGCTAGCAGTGGCGGGAAGAACTGGGGGAACGAAACCATTTTACACATAATAGGGGAGAACAATACATAAATTGGGGGAATAACACAAGAAACTTAGCAACACACTACCACAGAAGTGTTGCAGGGAAATTCCTCTTTTTTGAGGGGATCACATCTGGAATGCTGGATCCAGCTGCCAGCATTTCCGGGAGTATTTTGGGGATTTTGGTGCCTTTTCCAAGAAAAAGAATTGTCCAGGAGGTTGGTGGTAATGGCATCATTTGTATTTAAGAATGACCAGGATTTCCAGGAATATTTTGGAGGGATTTTATTGCTTTTTCAAAGAGGGAAGTTCTCCAGAAGGTCCTAAGAATAACCAAGATTGCCAGGAATGTTTTGGAGGGATTTTGGTACCTTTGACATGGAAAAAATTGTGGGGAATCCCATAATTCCATACAGATAGAATTTTAGAGATCCCAAGAATGATTGTGGTTTTCCTGCTGATCCCGGGGTTTTTCCAGAGTTTCAGGTTCGGCCCCGAGATCGCCTACGTGGGAGCCACGATCCTGGATGTGTGCAAAGGGATCCGCAGCAAAACCCTGCTGGGAGGGAGGCAAAGGGGTGAGGAATTCAGTTGGGAATCATTCATTCATTCATTCATTCATTCATTCATTCATTCATTCATTCATTCATTCATATGTTAAATTAAAAATATTCATTAATTCAATCTGGAATAATAATGATATTATATCTATATTATGTTATTACCATATTATATCTACATTATATCTATATTATATTATTGCCACATTATAGCATATTATGTATTATATTATTATAAAGTATATATATTTAAAAATTAATATATACAATATATATTATATTTACAACATATACAATATATATAATAATTGTATATAATTATTATATACTATATATTGTGTATATATAATATATACACTATATATAATATATATTATTTTATATATATTATTATAAATAATATAATGTTTATAATAATATATATTATAAATAAATAATAAATTAACTTTTATTAGAAATAAAAATTATATTATATATAATTATAATTATATATCAATTATAATTTTTATATAATACAATATATATACTGTATATAAATTAATATGAATACGATATATGATATATATATATAATATCTTATGTGTAATGATATATAATATGTATAATAATATATAATATATATGTTATATTTTATTATATAGAATAATATATCATAATATATTATTATATTATTAGATATTATATCTATATCTATATTATTACCATATTATACCTATGTATCTATATTAAATTATTGGCACATTATACCATATTATTTATTATATCATTATAATAGCTATATTTATATATGTATTATATTATATATAATATATATTCTTTTAACATGTATTATATATAATATCATAATATTAGATAAAATATGTAATATAATATAATATAATATAATATAATATAATACCTAATATTACTATAATGTCAAATACTATCATTAGCTAATAAATAATATTACTGATTTATAGTAAATAATCTTATATTAAATAATATAGTATATAATAAATATAATTAATTTATAAATTTAACTTCTAAATTTAATTATAAATTAGAAATAAATTCATTATATTGCAAAATAATTAATTAATTTTGTTAAATAATAATATTATCAATATTAAGTAATGAAATTGATGTAATTTAATTTATTCTAAAATTTGAAAATTGTGTGCTTAGAAATAAATACTTTAATCATTTCCCAAAAATGAAGATTTCGTTAATTTCTTAAAGTTCAATTAATAATGGAAAATAATAAATAAAAAATAACAGGTAAATATTAACTATAAAGAGATTAAAAATTAATATATTAAGTAGCAGCAGATAAAAGAATGAAATGCAAATATTCAACTAATAATAAAAAATTTAATTAATAATGAAAAGTAAATATTAAATTAACAATAAAATGTAAAACTGTATTAATATGAAAATAGTAATAATAATTAATTTACTAAATTCAATTAATAATGAAGAGAAATAATGTGTAAATAATAACAGATAATTATTAAATTAATAGTAACAGATAAAATAATGAACTCTAAATATTCAATACAAAATATGAAATTAAATTAATAATAAAATATGAACTTAAAATTATGATGTAAAATATTAAAATATTAAATTTATAGTGTCTGTCTAAGTATTATAGATATCAAATTTATAATACAAATTTCCCTTGTATTAATATTGAAATATATATAATAGCTAAATTAAATTATTACTAAAATATAAGTATAAATAATAATAAATATAAAATAATGAAAGGTTAAATTAAATTAATAATAAGCAATAAGCAATTTATTCCCTATTATTAAATTCGCAATAAAATAGAAATAATTAATTAATAGCAAAATATAAAATCATAACATACGAAATTACATTAATCATTAATTTTAAATAGTGATTAATTTCCAAAAATAAATTCATAATAAAAGATAAAGTTACATTTAGTAATAAAATATAATAAAACGAGTAAATTATTAATGAAATATTAGTAATACTCATTAATAATTAACCAGGAATTCCAGCTGGGAGTGGCTGTGGGTAACTGGGAATGGGAATGGGTAACTGGGAATGGCCGTGGGTAACTGGGAATGGGAATGCTGTGGGTAACTGGGAATGGCCGTGGGTAACTGGGAATGGATGTGGGTAACTGGGAATGGCCGTGGGTAACTGGGAATGGCTGTGGGTAACTGGGAATGGATGTGGGTAACTGGGAGTGGGAATGGGAGTGGGTAACTGGGAATGGGAATGGCTGTGGGTAACTGGGAGTGGCTGTGGGTAACTGGGAATGGGAGTGGGTAACTGGGAATGGCTGTGGGTAACTGGGAATGGCCGTGGGTAACTGGGAATGGCCGTGGGTAACTGGGAATGGGAATGGGTAACTGGGAATGGCCGTGGGTAACTGGGAATGGGAGTGGGTAACTGGGAATGGGAATGGCTGTGGGTAACTGGGAATGGGAATGGCTGTGGGTAACTGGGAGTGGCTGTGGGTAACTGGGAATGGGAGTGGGTAACTGGGAATGGCTGTGGGTAACTGGGAATGGCCGTGGGTAACTGGGAATGGGAATGGCCGTGGGTAACTGGGAATGCTGTGGGTAACTGGGAATGGCTGTGGGTAACTGGGAATGGCCGTGGGTAACTGGGAATGGGAATGGCCGTGGGTAACTGGGAATGCTGTGGGTAACTGGGAATGGGAATGGGTAACTGGGAATGGCTGTGGGTAACTGGGAATGGGAGTGGGTAACTGGGAATGACTGTGGGTAACTGGGAATGGCCGTGGGTAACTGGGAATGGGAATGGCTTTGGGTAACTGGGAATGCTGTGGGTAACTGGGAATTCTCCTGGGAATGCTGTGTTTAACTGGAAATGGGAATGCAGTGTTTAACTGGGAATTCCAGCATGGAATGCAGTGTTTAACTGGGAATTCCAGCTGGGAATGCTGGTTAAACTGGGAATTCCAGCTGGGAATGCTCTGTTTAACTGGGAATTCTAGCATGGAATGCTGTGTTTAACTGGGAATTCCAGCTGGGAATGCTGGTTTAACTGGGAATTCCAGCTCGGAATTCTGATCTAACTGGGAAATTTTCTGGGAATGCTATGTTTAACTGGGAAATCCAGCATGGAATGCAGTGTTTAACTGGGAATTCCAGTTGGGAATGCTGTGTTTAACTGGGAATTCCAGCATGGAATGCAGTGTTTAACTGGGAATTCCAGCATGGAATGCTGTGTTTAACTGGGAATGGGAATGCAGTGCTTAACTGGGAATTTTTCTGGTAATGCTATGGTTAGCTGGGAATTCCAGCATGGATTGCAGTGTTTAACTGGGAATTCCAGCTTGGAATGCAGTGTTTAACTGGGAATGCAGTGTTTAACTGGGAATTCCAGCTGGGAATGCAGTGTTTAACTGGGAATGCTGGTTTAACTGGGAATGCAGTGTTTAACTGGGAATTCCAGCTTGGAATGCAGTGTTTAACTGGGAATGCAGTGTTTAACTGGGAATTCCAGCTGGGAATGCAGTGTTTAACTGGGAATTCCAGCTGGGAATGCTGGTTTAATTGGGAATTCCTCCCTCAGGGGACGTGAGGGGGGCCCGGCAGGGGAAGATGGCGCTGCTGTCCCGCAGCAACTGGAACGTGTTTGAGGACGCCGTGGAATTCTCTGGGAGAGACCCCCCGGCCAAAATCCACGTCATTGGGGTGAGGGGCACTGCACCCAGTCAAATCCCAAAGATTTCAAGGAATATTCCAGGAAAAAAAAGGAATTTTTTGTGCCCAGGGGTTGCCGTTATTCTCCAACCCTCACAGGCCTCATCCCATTTTAAGGCTTCTTTGTGCAGGCCTCAATCCATTTTTAGGATCATTTGTCCCATTTTTATCAGGGATGGGGCAAGGAAAAGAGGGATGGACAGCAGGAATAAAGAATTCCAAGGATTTAAATGAATATTCCAGGAAAAAGCAGGAATTTTTGGAAAAAATAGCAGGAATTTTTTGTGGCCAGGGATGATATTCAGAGCTGTTATTCCCCGAGCCTTGAAGGCCTCATCCTATTTTGGGGATAATTTTTCCAATTTTTATCAGGGATGGGGCAAGGAAAGAGGGATGGACAGTTGGGACAAGTTATTCTGAGGTTTTAAATAAATATTCCAGGAAAAAGTAGGAATTTTTGGTGGTCAGGGATGATATTTGGAGCTGTTCCTCTCCAACCCTCCCAGGCCTTGTCCCGTTTTGAGGCTTCTTTGTGCAGGCCTCCATTTTTAGGATCATTTGTCCCATTTTTGAGGGATGGGGCAGGGAAAGAGGGATGGACACCTGGAACAAGTTATTCCAAGGATTTCAATAAATATTCCAGGAAAAAGCAGGAATTTTCAGGAAAAAGGAGGATTTTTTTGTGGCCCGGGATGTTATTCAGAGCTGTTATTCCCTGAGCCTTGCAGGCCTCATCCTATTTTGGGGATAATTTTTCACATTTTTTTGAGGGTCTGGGGCACGGAAAAGAGGGATAGACATTGGAATGAGTTATTCCACGGATTTCAATGAATATTCCAGGAAAAAGCAAGAATTTTGAAAAAAAAGCAGGAATTTTTTGTGGCCAGGGATGTTATTCAGAACTGTTATTCCCTGAACCTTGAAGGCCTCATCCCATTTTTAGGATAATTTTTCACATTTTTATCAGGGATGGGGCAAGGAAAGAGGAATAGACATTTGGAACAAGTTATTCTGAGGTTTTAAATAAATATTCCAGAAAAAAGCAGGAATTTTTGGTGGTCAGGGATGATTTTTGGAGCTGTTCCTCCCCAGCCCTCACAGGCCTTGTCCCGGTTTGAGGCTTCTTTGTGCAGGCCTCAATTTTTAGGATCATTTGTCCCATTTTTGAGGGATGGGGCAGGGAAAGAGGGATAGACACCTGGAACAAGTTATTCCAAGGATTTAAATGAATATTCCAGGAAAAGACAGGAATTTTCAGGAAAAAGGAGGATTTTTTTGTGGCCAGGAATGTTATTTAGAGCTGTTATTCCCCGAGCATTGAAGGCCTCATCCCATTTTGGGGATAATTTTTCACTCATTTTTTTGAGGGATGGGGCAAGGAAAAGAGGGATAGACACCTGGAACAAATTATTCCAAGGATTTCAATGAATATTCCAGGAAAAAGCAGGAATTTTTTGAAAAAATAGCAGGAATTTTTTGTGGACAGAAATGATATTTGGAGCTGTTATTTTCCAACCCTTGCAGGCCTCATCCCATTTTTAGGATCATTTTTCACATTTTTTTGAGGGATGGGGCAAAGAAAAGAGCAGGAATAAAGAATTCCAAGGTTTTCAATGAATATTCCAGGAAAAAGCAGGAATTTTTGGAAAAAATAGGAAATTTTTGTGGCCAGAAATGATATTTGGAGCTGTCATTGTCCAAGCCTTGCAGGCCTCATCCCATTTTCAGGATAATTTTTCCCATTTTTATCAGGGATTGGGCAGGAGAACAACAAAATTGGTGGAATTTGGAGCGGTTTGGAATCTGATTTTTGGGAATTTTAGGCTGAAATTTCAAATTTTCCATCTTTTTTCCCACCCAAATTCCAATTCAAGGAGGGGTTGAAGTGCTCAGGATTGAAAATCTTCGAGCAATTTGGAATAAATCAAATTTATAAATACAAGAAATTCATTATTTTTATTTTATGTTATTTTATTTTTAGCATCTTGTTCATAAATAATTTTTATAAGTAAAATAAATACATAAATAAAGCATATCAATATCTATAAAATAATAAAAATATATTAATAAATACATACAAAAAATACATAAATAAAATTTGGTTTATAAATAAATTTTATAAATAAAATAAATACATAAATAAAGCATATAAATATCTATAAAATAATAAAAATATATTAATAAATACATACAAAAATAATACAAAAATAAAAAATTGGTTTATAAATTAATTTTATAAATATATTTTTCTTTCTTTTAGGGATTGGAGAGATTTGGCCTGAGTAAAATTTATGATATTTGGAAGCTCAGCCTGCCTGCAGATGTCAGGAAAAACTGTGAGTATTCCCTTATCCTTCTTTTTTCCAAGATTTTTTAATAATAATAATAATAATAATAATAATAATAATAATAATAATAATAATAATAATAATAATAATAATAATAATAATAATATTTCTATATTATATATAGTTTTATATGATCCATTATAGATATTGAATAATTATATATTCTATTTTAATAATTAACCCTGGCTACTTTTATATTTCCTAATTAATTTTTTTGTTAAAACCTCATTTTTTTAATGGTTTTATCATGGGCTGAGCTGTTTTGGCTGCTTAATTCCAGAAATCTTAATTTCAATTTTTTAAAATTTATTTTTACCCTTCCCTGGATTGTTTTGGGTGTAAAGCTCCATTTTTTAAATTTCCTTTAAAATATGGAATAAATGTCAGGAAAAAATCTTGGATTTCCTTTCAAAAATAGAATAAAATTCGGGGTAAAATTCAGGATTTCCTTTAAAATATGGAATCAAATCAAAGATTTCTTTTAAAATATGGAATAAAATTCAGGATAAAAATTTGGGATTTCCTTTAAATTCAGGATTTTCCTTTAGAGTATGGAGTAAAATTCAGGATTTCCTTTAAAATATGGAATAAAATATGGAATAAAATTTAGGATTTTCTTTATATTCAGGATAAAATTCAGATTAAAATATCAAAATTTCCTTTAAAATACAGAATAAAATCCAGGAAAAAATTCAGGACAAAATTCAGTATTTCTTTTAAAATACGGAATAAAATTAAGGATAAAATTCAGGTTGAAATTCAGGATTTCCTTTAAAACATGGAATAAAATTCAGGCTTTCCTTTATAGAATGGGAAAAAATTCAAGATTTCCTTTAAAGCATTCCTATAAAATTCAGGGTTTCCTTTTAAAATTCAGGTTAAAAATTCAGGATTTCCTTTAAAATATGGGATAGAATTCAGGATTTAATTTAAAACATGGAATAAAAATCAGGGAAAAATCAAGATAAAATTCAGGATTTCCTTTAAAATATGGGATAAAATTCAGGATTTTCTTTCAAATGTGGAATAAATTCAGGGAAAAATTCTGGATAAAATTCAGCATTTCCTTTAAAATATGGAGTAAAAACAGGAAAAAATTCAGGATAATATTCAGCATTTCCTTTATAGTATGGATTAAAATTCATCATTAAAATTAAAGATTTCCTTTAAAATATGGGATAAAATTCAGGATTTCCTTTGAAATGTGGAATAAAATTCAGGATGAAATTCAGGATTTCCTTTAAAATATGGAGTAAAATTCAGGTTAAAAAATCAGGATTTCCTTTAAAATTCAGGCTAAAATTCAGGATAAACATCATCCCTTTAAAATCTAGGAACAGCAGATGAGATTTTTAATGGAGACAACAAAAATTCCCCAATTTTCCACAAATATCTGATTACCTGAATAAAATTCCCCCTTTTTTTTGGCGAGTTGAACTGCTTGGAAAATTCCTTCAGCAGCTGGAAAACGATGGGAATCAATACAGGACGGAAAAATCATAGTGCAAATTATAAAAATTCAAATATATTAATTTTTTATTTATTATCATTTATTTATATTATTTAATGGAATTAAAAATTAAAATACATGAAATATATTAAAATGAAAAAATTCATATATTTCATATATTAAATTAATGAATCATTTAATTATAATAATTATAAATATATAATAGATATTTTTATATACAAATTTATATATTTTATATGTATTTATATATATAATTTTTATATATTATTATATATATTTATTTATATATTTTAATATATAATTATATATAAATATATTTAAACATGATTATATTTATTCTATAATTTTATTTATTATATAATAATGAATATATATTTTATATATAACTTTTATATATTGTTAATATATTTATTTATATATTTATATATAATTACTTATAAATATATTTTAATATAATTATATTTATTATATTGTTATATTTATTCTATAATTATATCATTATGAATATATATTAATATATATAATTTTTATAAATTGTTAATATATATTTATTTATATATTTAATATATAATTATATATAAATGTATTTTAATATAATTATGAATATATATTTCTATATAATTTTTATATTTCTAATATATATTTATTTATATACTTATATATAATTATATATAAATATATTTTATATAATTATATTTATTATATAATTGTATTATTACCTAATAACATAATTATGAATATATATTTATATATAATTTTTATATTTTTAATATATATTTATTTATATATTTATATACAATTATATATAAATATATCTTAATATAATTATATTTATTATGTAATTATATTTATTATATAATTATATAATTATTAATATATATATACTTTGTATATATATTTTTATATATTTATAAATATTTGATTATATATAAATATATTTTAATTTAATTACATTTATTCTATAATTATATTTATTCTATAATTATATTTATTATATCACTATATAATTATGGATATATGTTAAATATAGTTTTTATATATTGTTAACATATCTATTTATATATTTATATAAAATTATATAAAAATATATTTTAATATAATTATATAATTATATAATCATATTTGTTATATAATTATATTTATTATATAATTTTATTTATTCTATAATTATAATTATTATGTAATAATGTAATTATAAATAATATAATTAATACATTAATAAAAAATTTATTTTTAAAAAATTAAACAATTTAAAAAAAATAAAATCTATGAAATAATTCCCTTTTCCGTGGCAGCCCACCTGGAGATCGAGGACCCCTTCATCCGGCGCTGGGCCGATGCCGAGGGCCTGCCGGGGCTCCGGGAATACGCAGCACGCGTGGAGGACCGCGAGCTGGAGGTGAAGATCTCCATCGTGGACAAGCACCGGGAGCACATCCCGGAGCTGGTGAGCAGGATCAGAGACAACCACGTGGCCCAGGAGGGGCTGGCAGGTGAGGCCACAGCCCAGGAGAAACTGGGATGGGTTTGCATGCTGGGAAAAGGATCGGGTGGTTTGGTAGGGAGAGCGGAGGTGGAGCGGGAGGGTTTGGGGTGGGAATGTTTCTGCTCTGGAGGCAGCTTGGAGAGATGGGAGTGTTCTCCTGGAGCAGGGATCAGGGAGAGCTTCCAGCACATTCCAGGGGCTCCAGGAGAGCTGCAGAGGGACTGGGGCAGGGAGGGATCCAGGAGAGCTGGGAATGTTCCCTGGAGCAGGGAGGGATCTGAGAGAGCTGGGAATGTTCCCTGGAGCAGGGAGGGATCCAGGGAGAGCTGGGAATGTTCCCTGGAGCAGGGAAGGATCCAGGGAGAGCTGGGAATGTTCCCTGGAGCAGGGAAGGCTCCAAGGAGAGCTGGGAATGTTCCCCTGGAGCAGGGAGGGATCCAGGGAGAGCTGGGAATGTTCCCTGGAGCAGGGAAGGCTCCAGGCAGAGCTGGGAATGTTCCCTGGAGCAGGGAGGGATCTGAGAGAGCTGGGAATGTTCCCTGGAGCAGGGAGGGATCCAGGAGAGCTGGGAATGTTCCCTGGAGCAGGGAGGGATCAGGGAGAGCTGGGAATGTTCCCTGGAGCAGGGAGGGATCCAGGAGAGCTGGGAATGTTCCCTGGAGCAGGGAGGGATCCAGGGAGAGCTGGGAATGTTCCCTGGAGCAGGGAGGGATCCAGGAGAGCTGGGAATGTGCCCTGGAGCAGGGAGGGATCCAGGCAGAGCTGCCAGCACAGGGCAGGGCCTGCAGGGGCTCCAGGAGAGCTGCAGAGGGACTGGGGACAAGGCCTGCAGGGACAGCACCCAGGGAATGGCTCCCACTGCCAGAGGGCAGCCATGGGTGGCATCTTGGCAATGAGCAATTCCTGCCTGGGCTGGCATTGCCAGAGCAGCTGGGGCTGCCCCTGATCCCTGCAGTGCCCAAGGCCAGGCTGGAGCAGCCTGGGATGGTGGGCTTGGAATGGGATGGGCTTGAAGGGCCCTTCCCACCCAAACCATTCTGGCATTTGGGACACTCAGAATCCATCCCCAGGGGTTTTTATGGAAGTTGGGGATGGCAAAGGGAAGGGAGACCCTTCCTGGAGTGCTGAGATTGCCAGGGAAGCCCCCAGAGCCCAAAATCCCTTCCTGGAGAGGAGTCGGGGTGGGGATGGATCCAATGCCAGGCTGGGAGAGCTGGGAATGGAGGGAATTCCCTGGAGAGGGAGCCTGGGCTGGGATTTTGGGAAGGGATTCCCAGAGCAGCTGGGGCTGCCCCTGATCCCTGCAGTACCCAAGGTTGGGCACTGGGATAGTGGAAAGTGGAGCCCTTCCCATTTAGGATTCCTGTTGAAATTTGGGGAAAGAAAATTCCTCAAATATTGAGGATTCCTGTTTGGGAATGTGGCTGGAGCTTGGGATGCCAACCAGGACTTTCCCTTGGTACAAATTCCCTTTATCCACCCTGATTCCCCACAGAGGAGCTTTGCTCCTGATTTAACTCTGGGAGAAGGGGAGTGGATGCAGAATGAAATAAAACAAAAATTCCCATTATTTTTGCCAAGACTGACCCTTTTTCCTTGTTTTTCCCAGATTTTCTCATCGGCACCGTGCACCAAGCCAAGGGCCTGGAGTTCGACACCGTTTGTGTCGCGGATGATTTTGTGCAAATCCCTTCTGTCACTGAGGCCTTCCCGAGGAGAATGAACATTTACCTTGGTGAGGGAGACACCAAAAAGGGGGAAAGGAAAAGGTGGTGAGGGGCTGGAGCTGGGAAAGCTCTGGAAATGGAGCTGGGAAGGGTCTGGAGAACCAGGAGGGGCTGAGGGAGCTGGGAAGGGCCTGGAGAACCAGGAGGGGCTGGGGGAGCTGGGAAGGGCCTGGAGAACCAGGAGGGGCTGAGGGAGCTGGGAAGGGCCTGGAGAACCAGGAGGGGCTGGGGGAGCTGGGCAGGGTCTGGAGAACCAGGAGGGGCTGAGGGAGCTGGGAAGGGTCTGGAGAACCAGGAGGGGCTGAGGGAGCTGGGAAGGGCCTGGAGAACCAGGAGGGGCTGAGGGAGCTGGGAAGGGTCTGGAGAGGCTGAGGGAGCTGGGAAGGGTCGGGAGAACCAGGAGGGGCTGAGGGAGCTGGGAAGGGTCTGGAGAACCAGGAGGGGCTGAGGGAGCTGGGCAGGGGCTGGGCCTGGAGCAAAGGAGGCTCAGGGGCCCTGGTGGCTCTGCACAAGTCCCTGCCAGGAGGGGACAGCCCAGGGAACAGGGACAGGAGCAGAGGGAATGGCCTCAGGCTGGGCCAGGGCAGCTCAGGGGGGATTTTGGGGAAATTCCTGCTGGAAAAGATGCTCAGGCACTGGCACAGCTGCCCAGGGTAGGGTGCAGTCCCCATTCCTGCAGGGATTTAAAGCCCTGTGCATGTGGCATTGGGGACATGGTGACCCTGGCAGTCCTGGGAATATTTGGATTCCATCCTAGAAATCTTTCCCAGCCCCAAGGATTCCCTGGCTCCAGCAATCCCATCCCAAGGCAGGACTGGATAAACCATTCCCATCCCACCAATCCCATCCCAGCAAGGCAGGTCTGGATAAACCATTCCCATCCCGCCAATCCCATCCCAATGCAGGACTGGATAAACCATTCCCATCCCAAGGCAGGACTGGATAAACCATTCCCATCCCAGCAATCCCATCCCAGCAAGGCAGGACTGGATAAACCATTCCCATCCCAAGGCAGGACTGGATAAACCATTCCCATCCCACCAAACCCATCCCAGCAAGACAGGACTGGATAAACCAATCCCATCCCAAGGCAGGACTGGATAAACCATTCCCATCCCAGCAGGGCAGGACTGGATAAACCATTCCCATCCCACCAATCCCATCCCAGCAGGGCAGGACTGGATAAACCATTCCCATCCCACCAAACCCATCCCAGCAAGACAGGACTGGATAAACCATTCCCATCCCAAGGCAGGACTGGATAAACCATTCCCATCCCAGCAGGGCAGGACTGGATAAACCATTCCCATCCCACCAATGCCGTCCCAGCAAGGCAGGAGTGGATAAACCATTCCCATCCCACCAATCCCATCCCAAGGCAGGACTGGATAAACCATTCCCATCCCAGCAATCCCATCCCAGCAAGGCAGGACTGGATAAACCATTCCCATCCCAGCAGGGCAGGACTGGATAAACCATTCCCATCCCACCAATACCATCCCAGCAGGGCAGGACTGGATAAACCATTCCCATCCCAAGGCAGGACTGGATAAACCATGCCCATCCCAGCAAGGCAGGACTGGATAAACCATTCCCATCCCACCAATCCCATCCCAGCAGGGCAGGACTGGATAAACCATTCCCATCCCAAGGCAGGACTGGATAAACCATGCCCATCCCAGCAAGGCAGGACTGGATAAACCATTCCCATCCCACCAAACCCATCCCAGCAAGGCAGGACTGGATAAACCATTCCCATCCCACCAATACCATCCCAGCAGGGCAGGACTGGATAAACCATTCCCATCCCAAGGCAGGACTGGATAAACCATGCCCATCCCAGCAAGGCAGGACTGGATAAACCATTCCCATCCCACCAATCCCATCCCAGCAAGGCAGGACTGGATAAACCATTCCCATGGGATTGGTGTGGGAGGCTGAGCCAGGTCAGGGGGGACCAGGGCTGATTCCAGCTGGGAATTCCAAGCTCTGGAGCAGCTCAGCATTTCCTGATCCCATTGTTGATCCCATTGTTGATCCCTCCAGCTGAGCATGGGGAGGTTTGGGTTGGATTTTAAGGAAAATTTCTCCATGGAAAAAGTGGCCAGGCACTGGAACTGCCCAGGGCAGGGGTGCAGTCCCCATTTCCCCAGGGGAAATCCCTGTGGATGTGGCACTTGGGGACGTGGTGGCCCTGGCAGTGCTGGGAATGCTTGGACTCCATGTCTTAGAGGCCTTTCCCAACCTCAGTAATTCCATGATTCCCTGATTCCACCATCTTGTGTCCGAACAGAACAAGCAGAAGAAAGGTCAAGTCCCTGGTTTTTTTTCTGTACCTGTTTTTAGGGCCCTCCCAGTGATTTTCCCCATTAAAACAAAGTCCCCCTCCTCATTCTCCTGCACACCTTCTCCAGCCCTATGGATTCTCCCATTCCATAAATATTCCATAATTCCAGCCTGGAGCTGTGTAGCAGCAAAGCCCAGTCCAGCCTTGGGAAGCCCTGGGGCTCCTGTTCTGGAGTTTCTCCCTTCCCTGTGAATTCCCAGAGCCAATCCAGGCACTGGGAAGCTCCTCCAGAGCCAAACCTGGGCTCCAAACAGAAAACAGGAATCTGGAATGGCTTCTCCAGGGAGAAATGTGGGATGAGGCCAGAGCTGCAAATTCCTGCTTTCCCAGAGAGACCCCCAGTGTCCTTCTGGAGCTGGATCCTGGAATGGTTTGGCTTGGAATGGACCCAATTCCATGGGCAGTGCCACCTTCCATTATCCCAGGGGGCTCCAAGCCTCATCCTGGTTCTTTCCCAGCCTCAATAACTTGGGAATTCTGTGTTCATACCCCCATGGGAATGCCCAGAGCATCCAGGTTATCCAGGGAATGAGCCCCTGGATCAGAGGGAACAGCCAGAGGAGGTTTGGATGGGATTTTTGGGATTTCTCCATGGAAAGGAGCCTCCAGCCATCCCAAATCCCTCCAGGCTTTGTTTTCCTCCTCCTCCTCCTGTCAGGACAAGCAGGAGTGGGAATGTCCTTGGAGACAGAGCCTGAATTCCTCAGCAGGAAGAAAACCAGGATCAGATTCCCACCCCAAGCATATCCAGCAGCACAAAATGTCAGGAATTTATCCCAAATTAATCCTGGGATGGTTGGGGTGGGAAGGAGCCTCAGAGCCCATTCTGGGGGCGCTGGTTGGAGCACTGGGAGGAGCACAGAGAGCTGCTCACCCCTAAATCCGTGGATTGTCTCTCTGTGTCCCAGACAGGACCCCTGAGGACGAGTGGAACCTGCTCTACGTGGCCGTGACCAGGGCCAGGAGGTGCCTGCTGATGTCCAAATCCCTGGAAAACCTCCTGTCTCTGGCTGGAGTGAGTGAAACCTTCCCAGGGCAAGGGAATCCTGCTCTGGGGCGATTCAGGGCACCAAAGGATTATCCTGGGATCCCTCCTGATCCTGGCATCCGTGCCATGGACTGCTCCTTGTGCTGCCATGCACCACAACAGCAGGAATCACAAAATTCCTGCCATGGACTGCTCCTTATGCTGCCATGCGCCACAACAGCAGGAATCACAAAATTCCTGCATTTTGCTGCTTCATCCGAGGGTCCGGTAGGAAGGCACAGGATTGCAGTGGGCTTTTTCCACAGTTCTTGAGTTTGGATGTTGTTTTCCACAGATCCTGGGGTTTTATCTCCATGGAAGTGTGGAGGTTCCCTTTTCCCAGCCTGCAGGGCCTTCCAGCTCTTCCTTTTCCCCTTTTCCTTTTTCCCCTTTTCCTTTTCCCCCTTTTCCTTTTCCCCCCCTTTTCCTTTCCCCCTTTTCCTTTTCTCCCCTTTCCTTTCCCCCCTTTCCTTTTTCCCCTTTTCCTTTTCCCCCTTTCCTTTTTCCCCTTTTCCTTTTCCCCATTTTCCTTTTCCCCCCTTTTCCTTTTCCCCCTTTCCCCCTTTTCCTTTTCCTCCTTTTCCCCCTTTTCCTTTTCCCCCCTTTTCCTTTTCCCCCTTTTCCTTTTTCCCCTTTTCCCCCTTCTCCTTTTCCTCCTTTTCCCCCTTTTCCTTTTCCCCTTTTTCCTTTTCCCCTTTTCCTTTTCCCCTTTTCCTTTTCCCCCCTTTTCCTTTCCCCCTTTTCCTTTTCCCCCTTTTCCTCCTTTTCCTTTTTCCCCTTTCCTTTTTCCCCTTTCCTTTTCCCCTTTTCCTTTTTCCCCCTTTTCCTTTATTCACCCCTTTTCCCCCTTTTCCTTTCCCCCTTTTCCTTTTCCCCCTTTTCCCCCTTTTTCCCCCCTTTCCTTAATTCCCCCTTTTCCTTTCCCTCTCTTTCCCCCCTTTTCCTCCTTTTCCTCCTTTTCCTCCTTTTCCCCCTTTTCCCCCTTTTCCTCATTTTCCCCCTTTTCCTCCTTTTCCCCCTTTCCTTTTTCCCCTTTTCCTTTCCCCCTTTCCTTTTCCCCTTTCCTTTTCCCCCTTTTCCTTTTTCCCCTTGTCCTTTTCCCCCCTTTCCTTTCCCCCTTTTCCTTTCCTCCTTTTCCTTTTCCCCCTTTTCCTTTTTTCCCCTTTTCCTTTTCCCATTTTTCCTTTTCCCCCCTTTTCCTTTTCCCCCTTTTCCCCCTTTTCCCCTTTCCTTTCCTCCCTTTTCCTTTCCTCCCTTTTCCTTTCCCTCCCTTTTTCTTTTCCCCCTTTTCCTTTTCCCCCTTTTCCTTTTCCCCCTTTTCCTTTTCCCCTCTTTTCCTTTTCCCCTTTTCCTTTTCCCCTTTTCCCCCTTTTCCTCCTTTTCCCCCTTTCCCCCTTTTCCTTTTCCCCCTTTTCCCCCTTTTCCCCTTTCCTTTCCTCCCTTTTCCTTTCCTCCCTTTTCCTTTCCCTCCCCTTTCCTTTTCCCCCTTTTCCCTTTTCCCCTTTTCCTTTTCCCCTTTTCCTTTTCCCCTTTTCCTTTTCCCCTTTTTCCTTTTTCCCTTTTTCCTTTTCCCCCCTTTTCCTTTTCCTTTTCCTTTTCCTTTTCCTTTTCCTTTTCCTTTTCCTTTTCCTTTTCCTTTTCCTTTTCCTTTTCCTTTTCCTTTTCCTTTCCCTTTCCCTTTCCCTTTCCATCTCCTTCCTGCCACTGGCCTCTGCTGGAGCTTTTTCACCACCAGGAATTTGGGGTTTTGTTCCTACTTTAAATCCCATCGTGTTCCAAGTCTCTTCCTTAGGAGCTAAGATAATTCTGGAGCAAGGTTCAGCTTCCCTCTGAGGGTGAAATTCCCTTTTTTCCACCTTTCCTAGGAGCGTTTCCTGCGGGTGGAGCTGCTGAGTGAGGCCGGGCAGGACAAGGCTGGAGCTGCCGTTGCTTGTTGTGTGCCAGGATGTACAAATTCCCTGGAGGTCACCTCGGGGCTGCTGGTGAAGAAGCTCCCGTTGACTCACGTACGTCCCTTCCCTGCCATTTGGGAGTTGGGATTTGGGATTTGCAGTCCCTGTTCCGAGCAGGGATCTCGGCTCCCCATCCATCTCCTGGTGCTCACAACCAGGGCTGAATTCCAAGGGTAATTCCAGGATGCACTTCCCACAAATCCACTCCATCCCAAAGATCCCATCTGAGGCCTCAGGAGGGTCCGGCTGTGGGGTTTTGCTGTGTCAGACACCACGTGTGCCCCCTGGAGCCCCTGGAATGTCCAGGTGGGGCTGGCCCAGGGACAATCCAGCCTTTGGGGCCAGGCCTGGCTCTGCTCCCAGCTGGGCCCTGCCCGGAGGGGCTGGGGAGGCCGAGGGTGCTCTGGGGAGCTCCGGGGCCACCACAGGGACAGGGACAGCAGGGAACAGCCTTGGGGGGACACTGGGGACAGTTCCCTCATGGAAAGGGTTCCCAGGGATGGCAGGGGCTGGGATTCCCATTGCTGGAGGGGTTTCAGAGCCCTGTGCATGTGGCACTTGGGGACAGGGGTGATGCCTCAGGTTTGAACTTTTATATTTTTCCCATTCTGTGCTGCTTTAGTGTGTGGGTCTCGGTTTCCCATTCAGGGATGGTGAGCTGTGTGCACAGAGCAGGGACACAAAACAATTCCTGCTCCAGCTGGGCACCAAGGACAAATGCCCCAAATCCCAGGTTTAACAGGGCAGGGGCTGAGTGATCACTCACCCTGCACCTTGAGAGATGTCCCTCATTTCACACCCCAGTGTGCCAACTCTGGCTCTGCCCAAGGGCACCTGAGCCCTTCTGCAGCCCCAGAGACACAGAGGAGCCTCCCACCATGGAAATGCCACTGTGGGCATCAGTGCTGGTGTCAGGAGCTCGTCCACGTCCTGGTGACAGCCTGGGACAGTTTGGTTAAACAACACAACCCATTTGTTACAGCACCAACCACTCCTGATGGCTGTGTCAGGGATGGGTTCCCATCAAGTGGATCCTGAAAGGTGATGATGCCTCGGGTTTAGCTTTTATATTTTTCACATTCTTTGGTGTGAGGGTCTGGGTTTCACATTCAGGGATGGTGAGCTGTGTGCACAGAGCAGGGACACAAAACAATTCCTGCTCCAGCTGGGCACCAAGGACAAATGCCCCAAATCCCAGCCCAGGAGCACAAACCCCAAACAAGCAGGGTGGGACTGCCTGGGCTGGAGCTGGAATGGGACAATGAACTGCAAGGGGCAAATGGAGCAGAGCTGATCCCAGGGAGAGAGCCCGGGAGCGCTCGTGCATTTTGGGGCCGTTTTGGGTCATCTTGGGTGCAGCCCTGGCTGGGCTCTGGTGCTGCCCAAGGGGCACCCATGGATTCTTTCCATAAATCCCTGCTTTACTCTGGAACTCTTCCCAGCCTCTCTCCTAGCTCAGCCTGCACAGGGCATCAGTTTGCCTTGGAGCAGTTGGACTTGATGTCCTTAAAGATCATTTCCAACCATTCCACGATTCTGTGTGGGATTTCCTTCCTTCCCTGGATGGAAATCCCACACAGAATCATGGAATCCCAGAGCTGGGAAAGCTGAGGTTGTGTTCCTGCAGCTTCCTCCTCTCTGCAATCTCCTCTTTTCCTCCCACAGAGCGACGGCAGCCAGGATCCAGGAGGATTCCTTTGCCAGGCTTGCACCTGGCTGTTCTTCGGCTCCCTGGCTCCCCTCACCTCTGTCCCAGCCATCCAGTAGGAGCCCATCCAGCTCTAGCAGAGCCCTGCAGCTTCCCAGAGCCATCCTGGATTGGGACAGATCCTCTTGGCACATCCCAGCTCCAAAATCAAGTGGATATTGGACAGGATTTCAACCCAGCTCCAAATTCCATGTGGATTTCAGAGCAGGATGTTCCCAGCTCCACAATCAGGTGGATGTTGGAGCAGGATTTCAGCTCAGCTCCAAATTCCAGGTGTTTGTTGGAGCAGGATTTCAGCCCAGTTCCAAAATCAAGTGGATGTTGGAGCAGGATGGTCCCAGCTCCAAATTCCACGTGGATGTTGGACAGCATTTCAACCCAGCTTTAAATTCCAGGTGTTTGTTGGACAGGATTCCAGTCCAGCTCCAAATTCCATGTGGATTTTAGAGCAGGATGTTCCCAGCTCCACAATCAGGTGGATGTTGGAGCAGGATTTCAGCCCAGCTCCAAAATCAAGTGGATATTGGAGGAGGATTTCAGCCCAGCTTTAAATTCCAGGTGGATGTTGGAGCAGGATGTTCCCAGCTCCAAATTCCAGGTGGATGTTGGAGAGGATTTCAGCCCAGCTTTAAATTCCTGGTGTTTGTTGGAGCGGGATTTCAGCCCAGCTCCAAAATCAAGTGGATATTGGAGGAGGATTTCAGCCCAGCTCCAAATTCCAGGTGTTTGTTGGAGCAGGATTTCAGCCCAGCTTTAAATTCCAGGTGTTTGTTGGAGCAGGATTTCAGCCCAGCTCCAAAATCAAGTGGATGTTGGAGAGGATTTCAGCCCAGCTTTAAATTCCAGGTGGATGTTGGACAGCATTTCAACCCAGCTCCAAATTCCAGGTGGATTTTAGAGCAGGATGTTCCCAGCTCCACAATCAGGTGGATTTTAGAGCAGGATGTTCCCAGCTCCACAATCAGGTGGATTTTAGAGCAGGATGTTCCCAGCTCCACAATCAGGTGGATTTTAGAGCAGGATGTTCCCAGCTCCAAATTCTAGGTGGATGTTGGACAGGATTTCAACCCAGCTCCAAATTCCAGGTTTATTTTAGAGCAGGATGTTCCCAGCTCCACAATCAGGTGGATGTTGGAGCAGGATGTTCCCAGCTCCAAATTCCAGGTGGATGTTGGACAGGATTCCAGCCCAGCTCCAAATTCCATGTGGATGTTGGAGCAGGATGTTCCCAGCTCCAGAATCAGGTGGATGTTGGAGCAGGATGTTCCCAGCTCCAGAGGGACTTCCAGGTTTTCCTCCAGCCCTGCCTCATCCTCCAGGAGCTGGGAATGGGATCTCCAGAGGAATCTGCGCTTTAGAAATGGATCAGACAGAGCAGGGCTCATTCTGGAACATTCCTTCTCTTCCTCCTGTCACCACTGTCCAGACTTCCTGGATATTTTATCATTCCTAGAAATCCCTCTGACCCACTGGAAAAAGAGGAAACACAACGCTGGAAAATATCCAAAGAAAGTTAATTTCTTTAAAATGAACTATTTCTGCCCAGCCATGGGAGGAAATCATAAATCTCTCTCAGTTAATTCATTTTCCATCCTTGCAGCCAAGGGATTTCCCTGGATTCTTTCCCTTCTCCCTGCAGCCAACCAGGAAGGAAGAAATGAGGCAGCAGCCAGAAAAATTCCTTTGGATAGGTTCCAGCCAAACTCAGGGACAAACTGGATTTCCAATCCTAAAATTAAATGTGTAGCCAAAAAAAACCTTGACACTTCCTTAGTGCCTCTTGCCTGCCCTTAAATTCCCTTTGTTTGGCAGGAATGCTCAGGTGGATCACGCTCTGTGCCTTGTGCCACAGGAAATCCAGACTGGATTCATCCCAGTCCAGTCCTTCCCATCCAGTCAAGAACGCACTGCTCTGTTATTTTTTATACAAAATATATTTATTTATACGTAAAAATAAAGAGCTGCCTTTTCCGTAGTGTAAAGAAACAAGTGGATAAAACCTGGATAAAGAAACAAGAAGTGGATAAAACGTGGATAAGGAAACAAGTGGATAAAACGTGGATAAGAAAACAAGTGGATAAAACGTTCTGATGGATAAATGGAAAACACACAAAGGAAAATATCCCTAAACTGTGTTATTGGTCCTTGGTGGTGTCTGTAGAGAAGCTGCTCCAGCTTGGGCTCCCCTGAGCCGCTGGGATCGGGATCCAGAGCCGGGATCAGGGCTGGGAGTGATTCCAAAGGATCCCTGAGCTCTGGGGGAGCCAGGATGGTCCCAATTCCTTTGGCTCCGGCTCCGTGGCTGCAAGAGAGCAGGAGAGGGATGAGGATGTGGGAAATGCTTGGCTGGGTCCCTCTCACCCTAATTCCTGGGATCTGGGGACAAAGCCAGGAAAGGGATGAGGATGTGGGAAATGCTTGGTTGGATCCCTCTCACCCTAATTCCTGGGATCTGGGGACAAAGCAGGAAATGGATGAGGATGTGGGGAAACACTCGGCTGGGTCCTTCTCCATCCATTTTATGGGATTTGGGGACAAAGCCAGGAAATGGATGAGGATGTGGGGAAATGCTTGGCTGGGTGCTCTCCATCTGGAAAGATGAGATTTCTCCATCTGATTTCTGGGATTTGGGGACAAAGCTGGGAAAGGGATGAGGATGTGGGGAAATGCTCGGCTGGGTCCTTCTCCATCCATTTTCTGGGATTTGGGGACAAAGCCAGGAAATGGATGAGGATGTGGAGAAGATCTTGGCTGGGTGCTCTCCATCTGATTTCTGGGATTTGGGGACAAAACTGGGAAAAGGATGAGGATGTGGGGAAATGCTTGGCTGGGTCCTTCTCCATCCATTTTCTGGGATTTGGGGACAAAGCCAGGAAAGGGATTGGGGAACTGGAAACAGAGAGCAGGACAAAGCCAGGGCTGCAGCCAAGATGAACCAAAATGGTCCCAAAATCTTTCACTTTTCTTGATTTGGGGACAAAGCTGAGGATGTGGGGAAATGCTTGGCTGGGTGCTCTCCATCTGGAAAGATGGGATTTCTCCATCTGATTTCTGGGATTTGGGGACAAAGCTGGGAAAGGGATGAAGATGTGGGGAAATGCTTGGCTGGGTCCCTCTCCATCCATTTGCTGGGATTTGGGGCAAAGCCAGGAAAAGGATGAGGATGTGGGGAAATGCTCGGCTGGGTCCTTCTCCATCCATTTTCTGGGATTTGGGGCAAAGCCAGGAAAAGGATGAAGATGTGTGGGGAAATGCTTGGCTGGTTCTCTCTCAGTCTCTTCCCTGGGAATTGGGGACAAAACTGGGAAAAGGATGAAGATGTGGGGAAATGCTCGACTGGGTGCTCTCCATCTAGAAAGATGAGATTTCTCCATCTGATTTCTGGGATTTGTGGACAAAGCTGGGAAAGGGATGAGGATGTGGGGAAGATCTTGGCTGGGTCCTTCTCCATCCATTTTCTGGGATTTGGGGCAAAGCCAGGAAATGGATGAGGATGTGGGGAAATGCTTGGCTGGTTCTCTCTCAGTCTCTTCCCTGGGAATTGGGGACAAAACTGGGAAAAGGATGAGGATGTGGGGAAATGCTTGGCTGGGTGCTCTCCATCTGGAAAGAGGAGATTTCTCCATCTGATTTCTGGGATTTGGGGACAAAGCTGGGAAAGGGATGAGGATGTGGGGAAATGCTTGGCTGGGTCCCTCTCCATCCATTTTCTGGGATTTGGGGCAAAGCCAGGAAAAGGATGAAGATGTGGGGAGATGCTTTGCTGGGTCCTTCTCCATCCATTTTTCTGGGATTTGGGGCAATTTGTGGACAAAGCCAGGAAAAGGATGAGGATGTGGGGAAATGCTTGGCTGGATCCCTCTCCATCCATTTTCTGGGATTTGGGGCAAAGCCAGGAAAAGGATGAAGATGTGGGGAGATGCTTTGCTGGGTCCTTCTCCATCCATTTGCTGGGATTTGGGGACAAAGCCAGGAAATGGATGAGGATGTGGGGAAATGCTTGGCTGGGTCCCTCTCCATCCATTTTCTGGGATTTGGGGACAAAGCTGGGAAAGGGATGAGGATATAGGGAAGATCTTGGCTGGGTCCCTCTCCATCCATTTTCTGGGATTTGGGGACAAAGCCAGGAAATGGATGAGGATGTGGGGAAACGCTCGGCTGGGTCCTTCTCCATCCATTTTCTGGGATTTAGGGACAAAGCCAGGAAATGGATGAGGATGTGGGGAAACGCTCGGCTGGGTCCTTCTCCGTCCGTTTTCTGGGATTTGGGGACAAAGCCAGGAAATGGATGAGGATGTGGGGAAATGCTCGGCTGGGTCCCTCTCCATCCATTTTCTGGGATTTGGGGCAAAGCCAGGAAATGGATGAGGATGTGTGGGGAAATGCTTGGCTGGATCCCTCTCACCCCAATTCCTGGGATCTGGGGACAAAACTGGGAAAAGGATGAAGATGTGGGGAAATGCTCGGCTGGGTCCTTCTCCATCCATTTGCTGGGATTTGGGGACAAAGCCAGGAAATGGATGAGGATGTGGGGAAATGCTTGGCTGGGTCCCTCTCCATCCGTTTTCTGGGATTTGGGGACTAAGCCAGGAAAAGGATGAGGATATAGGAAAATGCTTGGCTGGATCCCTCTCACCCTAATTCCTGGGATCTGGGGACAAAGCCAGGAAAGGGATGAGGATGTGGGGAAGATCTTGGCTGGGTCCTTCTCCATCTATTTGCTGGGATTTGGGGACTAAGCCAGGAAATGGATGAGGATGTGTGGGGAAATGCTTGGCTGGATCCCTCTCACCCTAATTCCTGGGATCTGGGGACAAAACTGGGAAAAGGATGAAGATGTGGGGAAATGCTCGGCTGGGTCCTTCTCCATCCATTTGCTGGGATTTGGGGACAAAGCCAGGAAATGGATGAGGATATAGGGAAACGCTCGGCTGGGTCCTTCTCCATCCATTTTCTGGGATTTGGGGCAATTTGTGGACAAAGCCAGGAAAGGATGAGGATGTGGGGAAATGCTTGGCTGGGTTCTTCTCCATCCATTTTCTGGGATTTGGGGACAAAGCCGGGAAAGGGATGAGGATGTGGGGAAATGCTTGGCTGGTTCTCTCTCAGTCTCTTCCCTGGGAATTGGGGACAAAACTGGGAAAAGGATGAGGATGTGGGGAAATGCTCGGCTGGGTCCTTCTCCATCCATTTTCTGGGATTTGGGGACAAAGCCGGGAAAGGGATTGGGGAACTGGAAACAGAGAGCAGGACAAAGCCAGGGCTGCACCCAAGATGAACCAAAATGGTCCCAAAATCTTTCACTTTTCTTGATTTGGGGGCAAAGCTGAGGATGTGGGGAAATGCTTGGCTGGGTGCTCTCCATCTGGAAAGAGGAGATTTCTCCATCTGATTTCTGGGATTTGGGGACAAAGCTGGGAAAGGGATGAGGATGTGGGGAAGATCTTGGCTGGGTCCTTCTCCATCCATTTTCTGGGATTTGGGGACTAAGCCAGGAAATGGATGAGGATGTGTGGGGAAATGCTTGGCTGGATCCCTCTCACCCCAATTCCTGGGATCTGGGGACAAAACTGGGAAAAGGATGAAGATGTGGGGAAATGCTCGGCTGTGTCCTTCTCCATCCATTTTCTGGGAATTGGGGACAAAACTGGGAAAAGGATGAAGATGTGGGGAAATGCTTGGCTGGGTCCTTCTCCATCCATTTTCTGGGATTTGGGGAAATTTGTGGACAAAGCCAGGAAAAGGATGAGGATGTGGGGAAATGCTTGGCTGGGTGCTCTCCATCTGGAAAGATGAGATTTCTCCATCTGATTTCTGGGATTTGGGGACAAAGCTGGGAAAGGGATGAGGATGTGGGGAAATGCTTGGCTGGGTCCTTCTCCATCCATTTGCTGGGATTTGGGGACAAAGCTGGGAAAGGGATTAGGATGTGGGGAAGATCTTGGCTGGGTGCTCTCCATCTGATTTCTGGGATTTGGGGACAAAGCTGGGACAGGGATGGGACAGCTATCCTGCTATTCCAACTCTATCCATGCTCTTGGACAGGGAATGGGAATTCCCTGGGGCAGGGCAGCTCAGCTTCATCCCAAAGCCCATCCCAACATCCCAACCCTCTCCCTGCCCACCAGCAGCATCCCCAGGGCCAACTCCCTCAAATTCCCCCAAATCCCCACCCACCTTTGGGATCATCCATGGGAGCCATCCATGTTGAGGCCGGGAGGAGCAGCCACACATCCCTGGCTGCTCCGTGTGCTCTGCCCCCCCCTCAGGGAAGCATCCAGAATTCCATCCTCCGGCGTCCCTCGGCACGGTGGGTGCGCCCGGCGTCCCCAGGGGGGGCGCTCAACCCGTGGGGACAATGACAGGAGGTGGCACCTCCTGGTTCCCAGAGGGAATTCCCTCCATGGGAATGTCGGTCTCCGTCATGGCGTAACCCTGCCTGGCGCCTCTGTGGGGGGAAGAGGAGCATCAGTGGCATCCCAAGGCTTCTCTTTGGAAAACACAGAAGCCTTGGAAAACTCATTGCTGGGGTTTGGCACTTACTTCCTCCTCCTCCTCCTCCTCCAGCAGCAGCAGGCCGCAATTCCGATGGCCAGCAGCGCCAGGAGTCCTGTGGGATGGACACTTGGGGTGAGGAGCATCTCCCAGCCCCTGACTGAGGAATTCCACCTAAACAGCTCCATGAGGAGCCAAAACCACTCCAGGCACCATCACAAGATTCCCTCCCCACCCCCAGAAGGGAGGGAATTGGGAATTGTGCTTTCCACCTCTTAATTTTTGGTGAAAATTTGACGAAAATCGGGTGAAAAACGGCGGAGAAATGGCCAAAAATCCGATGGAAAATGGCGGAACAAAATGGCGGAAAAGTGGAGACAAAATGGCGGAAAAATGGGGACAAAATGGCGGAAGAGTGGAGACAAAATGGCGGAAAAATGGAGATTATTGGAGGGGAAAAAGAGAAAATTTGAGGGGAAAAATGGGAAAAATTGGAGGGAAATTTGGGGAAAAAACTGGGGAAATTAAGAGGAAATTTTGGTGGAAATTTGGTGGAAATCGGGTGAAAAACGGCAGAGAAATGGCGAAAATCCGATGTAAAATGGTGGAAAAATGGAGACAAAATGGCGGAACAAAATGGCGGAAGAGTGGAGACAAAATGGGGGAAAAATGGAGATTATTGGAGGGGGAAAATGGGAAAAATTGGAGGGAAATTTGGGGAAAAAATTGGGGAAATTAAGAGGAAATTTTGGTGGAAATTTGGTGGAAATCGGGTGAAAAACGGCGGAGAAATGGCGAAAATCTGATGTAAAATGGTGGAAAAATGGAGACAAAATGGCGGAAAAAAGGAGATTATTGGAGGAGGAAAATGGAGGAAATTTTGGGGTAAAATGGGGAAGAAATGAGGAAAATTTGAGGAAAAAATAGGGGAAAGGATTGGGGGAAGTTTCAGGAAATTTTGGTGAAAATTGGATGAAAAATAGCGAAGAAATGGTGAAAATCTGAAGAAATTTGGGTGCTGAATCCTTCCCCCCACCCCAGTAGCATTCCCATTGGCCATGGAATGAAGCTCCCACAGCCCCCAAAAGGGATTTTAAACTTTAAAAAATTGAAATAAACCTCTGTTTCCCAAAGACTTTTTTTTTTCCCAGCTTACCAACAGAAGAGGCCACGGACTGGATGGAAACTGGAAAAGAGGAGAGAAAAGGAGATGTTGAGCTGCAAAGGTAGGAGAGGGGTGGATGCTGGGAGGAGCCTCACTAAAAAGGAGCTCGGAGAGAAGGAAAAGCTCCATGGGAAAAGCAAGAGAGCCTTTGTGGATGCACCAGGGGAGCTTGGCATTCCTTGGCCATCAGCCCAACCTGCGGCACTGTCCGAGGGCGGGACGGGCAGCGCGGTTGTCCCCTCTCCCAGCGTGGCCGTGTCCGGTGTTGGAACCATCTCCGGTGGCCTGGATCCATCTGGGGACGGCCCATGCGGTGCTGGTGGCACAGGTGACTCACTGGGAGCTGGAGAGGGGCTGGGATTCGGGCTGGCACCGGTGATTCCTGCTGGGAAAACGGCGGGAAATGATGAAATCCCCAAAACCAAAAGGCGGCGCCGTCATTTCCGTGCCCTCACGTGTGGGATCTCAGCACCTCAGGACTGAGGTGTCACTGAGACCACTCTTGGGGGGCTCGGGAGTCCTGGAATGTTCCAGAAGTGTCTGGTGGCTGGACTTTGATCCCACACAGGAGACGACACCTGTATGAGGACAGGAGGGTTTCACCGGGGTGAATGGTGAAGGGATCAGTTAATTAGAGAGTGAAACACAGGGTTTAGGATTTCTGTACAGGGGGGTTTAGAGAAGTAAGATGGAGGAATTGGGGCGTGTCCTGTCCTTCTTCTTCTTCTTCTTCTCCTCCATCTTCTGTGGTGATGGTGGCACTTTGGGATTGGTCATTACTAAAAGTGCACCGGGCAATAAGGGTGAAAGGTATTGGGGAAAAATGATAAATATTGTACACGTAACTATGGATATAAAGATAGGTGACTGTCCGGAGGGCAGGGAGTGTGCTCATGGCTGGCTGCTGAGCAGAGCTCTGTCGGGCCGAGAGAAAATCTTTTAGATAAACAATTAATAAACACCGAGACCGAGAAAAGAACTGAAGCCTCTTCTCGTCCTTCGATACGCGGGCTGCCCCAAGGCCACCCCAGGCCTTTCCAGGCCATCCAAACAGCCCAAAACCGGACACTCACGCAGCAGCCACGGAAGGCTGGGATTTCATCACCCCTTGGGATGTGATCCCAACACGGGGATGTTGTGGCTCCCACACCCTGAGAGCTCCAAACCCAATCCCAATCCCGTTCCTCACCCTGGGTCGTGCTCTCCGCGCCGGGGCCTTCCCTGGAAAGAGCCGGATCTCCTTGGGGAAAACACAACAGGGATTCGCCATCAGCTGGGACAGGAACTCCCCACGTGGTTTGGTAAGGTAGGGAGTCAAAATTGTTATATCCAGCATTGAGGTCTGGGGGAAATTCCACAAATTCCAAAAAAATGGATGTTCGTTGTCAAATTTTAATAATTTTTATATTTCAGCAAAACAAGGAATTAATGCTCACTGGCTTCAAGTCATTAATTACCATTCTATCTTCTACTGATTAATAATTTGTCCCTTTTAAAATATCCTAATTAATCCCTATTTTCAGCCTTTTAATTATGTTTTCCCACATTGGGCACCTCTGGTTTATGCAGAGTCTCTTTGGGGTTTATAAATTCAAGTCATTAATTACCATTCTGTCTTCTACTGATTAATAATTTGTCCCTTTTTAATTATCCCAAATAATCCATACTTTCATATCCATATTTTTAATTATGTTATATCAAATTGGGCACCTCTGGTTTATGCAAAGTCTCTTTGCAGTTTATAAATTCAAGTCATTAATTACCATTCTATCTTCTACTGATTAATAATTTGTCCCTTTTTAATTATCCTAAATAATCCATACTTTCATATCCATATTTTTAATTATTTTTCCCACATTGGGCAACTCTGGTTTATGCAGAGTCTCTTTGCGGTTTATAAATTCAAGTCATTAATTACCATTCTATCTTCTACTGATTAATAATTTGTCCCTTTTTAATTATCCTAAATAATCCATACTTTCATATCCATATTTTTAATTATGTTTTCCCACATTGGGCACCTCTGGTTTATGCAGAGTCTCTTTGTGGTTTATAAATTCCGCGTTCCTCCTGGTGTTCCGTCCTCAACAATAAATCTCTCCCCCAGCTCTGGGAGCACTGACGGATGCGAGCCCCTAAACTTTTGTTTTGCCATCATCCATTAGGAATCCCATGGATTAATTCCTCTCCATAATTCCTGATCCTTTTGGAAGCAGAACTTGGGCGGCGCTCACATTTCCTCCCACCCTCCATGCTCCTGTTTGGAGGTGTCCCAGCCTCCCGCAGTGTGGGGGCCTGAATATATGTTGTATTGTGGGATCTGTGTGGGTCCCAGTTGCTCCAAACGAGCTGCAGCTGCAGGGTCCTTAGTTGGGCAGCAGCTGTAGCTCGGGAAGGTAACTGAAATAAATAGGGGTGGGTTGAGAGCCCAGGAGGAGCCCCTGAGAAGAAAGGAGTGTGTGGCAGAGAATGGAGAAGAGCCCCAGCAGAGAGGCAAGAACAACGCTGCAGCGAAGATTACAACAACTGGTGCCCCGTGTGAGGAAGAACACTGCAACCAAACATTGAAAGAAGGTATGGAATCCCCTGGACAGCCGAGAGCTGTGGCAGCCTGAGAGCTGGGACTGCAGAATATAATATGGCCTTTGAATTAAGGAGCTGTAGCAGCAGAAAGCTGGAAGAATATGGCCTTTAAGGAAAAGAGCCTTGGAACATCTAAAGACAGCCGAGAGCTGTGGCAGCCTGAGAGCTGGGACTGTATAGGGATATGTATATATTCTATGTATGTATCTAAAGACAGCCGAGAGCTGTGGCAGCCTGAGAGCTGGGACTGTATGTGTATTGTAATTGTATAATTGTTAAAAGAAAAGGGGGGAAATGTGGGGGCCTGAATATATGTTGTATTGTAAGGTCTGTGTGGGTCCGAGTTGCTCCAAACGAGCTGCAGCTGCAGGGTCCTTAGTTGGGCAGCAGCTGTAGCTCGTGAAGGTAACTGAGATAAATAGGGGTGGGTCAAGAGCCCAGGAGGAGCCCCTGAGAAGATAGAAAGGACTGTGCTGCAGAGAATGGAGAAGAGCCCAGCAGAGAAGCAAGAACCACACTGCAGCGACGATTACAACACCGCAGGACTCACGGATGCACTGGAGGCTGGGGTCGGTCCAGCGGGGCCGGGAGCCGTTCCAGAGCACACACTGGATCAGGCTGGAGGTCCCAGCTTTCCGTTTGTAGCCGGGGTTGCAGGAGTAGCGCAGGCGGGAGTGGAGCTCCGTGCGGTTCCCGGCGTCGATGTGAGCGTTGGCCACGGCCTTGGGCGGGCTGCAGTGCACTGGGGTGGGGAAAAAAAAGCGTGGGATCACAACAGGGAGATGAGAAAACCTCTGGTTGTGCTGGGCAGCTGTGGGGGCCTGAATATATGTTGTATTGTGAGACCTGTGTGGGTCCGAGTTGCTCCAAACGAGCTGCAGCTGCAGGGTCCTTAGTTGGGCAGCAGCTGTAGCTCGTGAAGGTAACTGAGATAAATAGGGGTGGGTCGAGAGCCCAGGAGGAGCCCCTGAGAAGAGAGACAGGACTGAGCTGCAGAGAAAGGAGAAGAGCCTGAGAGCTGGGACTGCAGCAAAGATTACAACAACTGGTGACCCCGTGTGAAGACGAACGTGCAGCCAAACATCGAGAGAGAGAAGGTATGGAATCCCCCGGACAGCCGAGAGCTGTGGCAGCCTGAGAGCTGGGACTTTGGAATATCAGCCAGAGAGCTGGGACTATATAGAAGATAGGACAGCCGAGAGCTGTGGCAGCCTGAGAGCTGGGACTTTATGTGTATTGCAATTGTATTATTGTTAAAAGAAAAGGGGGAAATGTGGGGGCCTGAATATATGTTGTATTGTGGGATCCGTGTGGGTCCAAGTTACTCCAAACGAGCTGCAGCTGCAGGGTCCTTAGTTGGGCAGCAGCTGTGGCTTGTGAAGGTAACTGAGATAAATAGGGGTGGGTTGAGAGCCCAAGAGGAGCCCCTGAGAAGAAAGGAAGGAGTGTGCGGCAGGGAATGGAGAAGAGCCCCAGCAGAGAGGCGAGAACAACGCTGCAGCGAAGGTTACAACAGGCAGCTCCCCACCCCTCATCCCTGGGAGTGTCCAAGGGTGGGTTGGAGCAGCCTGGGATGGAGGAAGGTGTTCCTGCCCGTGGTGGAACATGGAGAGGTGATCCCAAAATTCCCTTCCAACCCAGACCTTTCCATGATGCTGGAAAATCCTGCCTAGAGGTGGATACAGGGATTTATCCATCCTGCAAAAATGAAGGGACCCTGTGCCTGACACGGGGGATGGAGAAAGGGAAAATATTCCAAGCTTTCTTTGGATCACTTGTAGCAGCTGCTCCAGAGGCTGAGGAGAGGAGAAAGGGACAACTCCACTTCTGGCATGTTTGTGGTCACTCAGCAGCAGGAATTTTTATGGAATTCCATCCCCTTGCAGTGACTGTCCCAGGCCAGCAGCCCCAGCTGCCTCCAGCTGCTGAATTCCAGCTGTGGTCACTGCCCCAATCCTTCCTTCTCCACTCATTTCACAGCTGGAGGTGAAAAATCCCAGCTGCTGGTGAGTCCTCCAGCCTCTTCCCGGGAGTTTTTCCCCTCTGGAAGGCAGCAGCTGAAATCCAATAATCCAGAGGGACAGCAGTGCATTTTGAGTTGTGGCTTTGCTTTTCCCCAAATGAGCTCCTGCTTCCCCTTCAGCCTCAGGATGAGCTCGGTTCCAAACCAGGGTGATGAAATTTCCCCTCTTTTCTGGTGCAAGGGGCAAAATTTCCTGGTTGCTCCAAAGCTGTGCCAGCTCCTGGATCCCTGTGGTGGTGTGGGAACAGCTCATGATCCTGGGATGGGATGGGTGGCGCAGGATGGAGCATTGGAGATATCTGGGATGGGATGGATGGAGCAGGATGGAGCATTGGAGATATCTGGGATGGGATGGATGAGGAGGATGGAGCATTGGAGATATCTGGGATGGGATGGATGGAGCATTGGAGATATCTGGGATGGGATGGATGGAGCATTGGGGATATCTGGGATGGGATGGATGAGCAGGATGGAGCATTGGAGATATCTGGGATGGGATGGATGAGGAGGATGGAGCATTGGAGATATCTGGGATGGGAAGGATGAGGAGGATGGAACATTGGAGATATCTGGGATGGGATGGATGGAGCATTGGAGATATCTGGGATGGGATGGGATGGGATGGGATGGAGCATTGGAGATATCTGGGATGGGATGGATGGAGCAGGATGGAGCATTGGAGATATCTGGGATGGGATGGATGGAACAGGATGGAGCATTGGAGATATCTGGGATGGGATGGATGAGCAGGAGGGAGTGATGGAGATATCTGGGATGGGATGCACAGATGGGATGGATCCATGCAGGGCTGGGATGTGAAGTGTGGAGCAATGGGAAGTAGGGATAGGATGGAATGATGGATATCTGGGAAATGGGAATGATGGATATCTGGGAAGGAGGAAGGATGGAATGATGGATATCTGGGAAATGGGAATGATGGATATCTGGGAAGGAGGAAGGATGGAATGATGGATATCTGGGAAATGGGAATGATGGATATCTGGGAAGGAGGAAGGATGGAATGATGGATATCTGGGAAATAGGGATAGGATGAAGCAGTGGATATCTGGGATGGGAAATAGGGATAGGATGGAATGATGGATATCTGGGAAATAGGAATGATGGATACCTGGGATGGGAAGGAGGGATAGGATGGAATGATGGATATCTGGGAAATAGGAATGATGGATACCTGGGATGGGAAGGAGGGATAGGATGGAATGATGGATATCTGGGAAATAGGAATGATGGATACCTGGGATGGGAAGGAGGGATAGGATGGAATGATGGATACCTGGGATGGGAAGGGGGGATAGGATGGAATGATGGATATCTGGGAAATAGGAATGATGGATACCTGGGATGGGAAGGGGGGATAGGATGGAATGAGGCACGGCCAGGCTGGATGATGAGTTGGTGCCTGCCATGGATGGAACGATGTCCAGCTGGGATGGAGCAGTGTCCAGCCAGGAGGAACACACAGCTGGGCTGGGATCATTATGGGATAGAGATGGAAGAACAGTGGGAATGGGAATGCCATGGCAGGGAGGACAAGAGCACACAGGGATGGGAATGGGACAGGGACAGGAGTGTGATGGCAGCAGGATGGGAATGGGAGCAGGATGGGAATGGGAGCAGGATGGGGATGGGAACGGGATGGGGATGGGAACGGGATGGGGATGGGAACGGGATGGGGATGGGAATGGGAGCAGGATGGGAATGGGAACAGGATGGGAATGGGAACAGGATGGGAATGGGAACGGGAACAGTGGGAATGGGAGCAGGATGGGGATGGGAACGGGATGGGAATGGGAACGGGAACAGTGGGAATGGGAGCAGGATGGGGATGGGAACAGTGGGAATGGGAGCAGGATGGGAATGGGAACGGGATGGGAACGGGAACAGTGGGAATGGGAGCAGGATGGGGATGGGAACAGTGGGAATGGGAACAGGATGGGGATGGGAGCAGGATGGGAATAGGAGCACAATGGGGATAAAACAGTAGGAATGGGAACATGGGGTTGGAAACACAGTGGGCATGGGAACATGATAGAAACAGAGGGGATGGGAGCAGGATGGGGAACTGGAAACAGAGGGGATGGGAAGAGAATGGGGAACTGGAAATCGTGGGAATGGGAAGAGAATGGGGAACTGGAAATCGTGGGAATGGGAGCAGGATGGGGAACTGGAAATCGTGGGAATAGGAATAGAATGGGGAACTGGAAATCGTGGGAATAGGAACAGAATGGGGAACTGGAAACAGTGGGGATGGGAGCAGGATGGGGACTGGGGCTGGGGACAGTGGCACAGCAGCAATGGAGAAGGAACACAACGTTTGCACCCACAGCACCCAAAACATCCAGAGATAAAAATCTCCATCCTGAAAACCTCCTGCCCCAATTTGTGGCACATCCCCAGACCATGCCAGGAGGAACCTGCTCCGTTGCAGTGCCCAGGTGGATCTGGGTGTGATCCTGGCCAGAGGACACGAGTGACATGGGGACGTGCATGTGCTGAGTGCAGCAGCTCTTGGTCTCCTCTCCAGAGGAGGGTGAAATTCCTGGAATCAGCAGCTCTTGGAACCAGGAAATGCCTGCCTGAGGATGTTTCACAACAGTGTCACAGCTCGCCAGACCTGGCCCTGTGCCCTTAGTCAGCGAGAAACCCTCCCGGTGCCAATTCCAGCTGCGCCTCCGAAGGGAGCACAGCAGGAAATTCAGCTGGAAACACCAGAAATGTCCAGGGAAATCCGGGATCTGCGAGCTCTCTTTATGCCTTCCAGCTTTTAAACCTCCTCTCCTCATCCCAATCCCTCCAAAGAGAGGTTTTTTTTTAACAATTGATTGGAATTTCCTCTTCTAAAAAATGCCCGAGTTGTTCCAACAAGATCCCAGCAGCGCCGCTCTCCGGGATCACCATCCAGTGCTCACACCATCCATGGATTTCAGCTCGTTTGATGAGACAGAACACGTTCCAAGGGGGAAAAGGGGAGGGATCAGCTGGAGATGCAGAATTTAGGCTTTAATCCCTCAGGAGTGAGTTGGAATTTCCCATGGATGGATCGTGCCAGGTGCTCCAAGACTCATCCCATGCTTGGCCAGCTCCCAAAGGAGCTGGAGCTGACCCTCCCAGGAAAACACCTCCAGCTGCCTGATTTCCATCTGGATTCCCTGCATCCTGCTGGGATTCAACAGCCAGGCTGAAACGTGCCTGATATCCGTGGATTTTGCATTTCCATGGATTTTTTCCTTCTCTTTTTTCTTGTCTTTCCCCACCAGCGAGCTCCAGCGATGCGGGTTGTGGAGGATGAGCTCATGGTGGCACGCTGGGGAGCAGAACAGGGAACAGAGCCAGGATGATCCCAGGCAGGGAGATGCTGCCATGTGATGCCATTCCATGTCCAAAGGCAGCTTCCCAGGGATGCACAACCACAGCTGGACATCGGAGAATCCACACCACGAAAAACTTGGCTGTTCTCCTTAAAAAATGATCAGGAAAAGGCCCAAAGCCACAGAGAGGTGGGGGTTTCCTGCTCAAAATTTAAAAGCCACGAGCAAAAACAAAAGTGGAGAAAAGAGGAATTTCACAAATCTGGATGCAAGAAAAATCCATGAGAAATGCCAAAATGACGGAAATCGATAAAACTTCCACGTTTCAACTCAAAAATACTCCCAACTGAGCAGGGGAGGACAGGATGCCCAGTGGGAACATTGTGGCATGCAACAGCACATCCCAACTTGTCCATCACGTGAACTAAAAGAAATGAATATTATTTATTTTCTCTAACACCGCCTAAACCCACGGGTTTTGCCCCAGAGAACGATCCTGGTGGCAGCCCTGCTGCCTGGAGTGTTGCCAGGGTGTCTGGGATCCGTGGGCAGTGAGGAATGACTTTGGAGGGTTATTTTTAGCGTGTTCCCGAGGCTCAGGGCTCATGTTTTCCCAGTACGTGGCACTCTTCTGGCTTATTTTTGTCACCCAAGACTTTTACATTCCTGGCCATTTGTGTCGTTCTGTTATAAATAGGGATAAATTCATTTTCCGAGGCTTCAGGAGCCCACAGGAGCTCGGAGAAGAGTGAGCACTGAAGCTGTCCCAGAGCTCTGCATTCCCTTCCAGCCTTATTTCACAGAATCCTTCACAGCTGCCACATCATCAGCAAATGAAGTATTTCCTAATGCTCTTGCTGCTTCCAGGAGCTCCTGGGAGGGTGAACCCAGGCGTAGTTCCAAGGCCCAAGCTGTGATGAGAATTTTCCCAAAGATCCAAGAGCAACAGGGCTGGGGAAGGGTGTGGAGAGAGCCAGGAAAAGCTGAGGGAGCTGGGAAGGGCCTGGAGAACCAGGACGGGCTGGGGGAGCTGGGAAAGGTCTGGAGAACCAGGAGGGGCTGAGGGAGCTGGGAAGGGTCTGGAGAACCAGGAGGGGCTGAGGGAGCTGGTTAGAAGCTGAGCCTGGAGAAATGTCCCTGGGGGTGCTGGTGACAGCGGCTGGACATGCCCAGCTGTGCCCAGGTGGGCAGGAGGCCGCTGGCACCTGGATTTCAGCAGGAATGGAGCGGCCAGCAGGGTTAGGGAAGGGACTGTCCCCTGAGCTGGCACTGCTGAGGGACCCCCTGGAACCTTGGGGTCAGCTCTGGGATCCTCAGGGCAGGAAGGGCCTGGAGGGGCTGGAGAGGGTCCAGGAATGGAGCTGGGAAGGGTCTGGAGAGGCTGAGGGAGCTGGGAAGGGTCTGGAGAACCAGGAGGGGCTGAGGGAGCTGGGAAGGGCCTGGAGAACCAGGAGGGGCTGAGGGAGCTGGGCAGGGGCTGAGCCTGGAGCAAAGGAGGCTCAGGGGCCCTGGTGGCTCTGCACAAGTCCCTGCCAGGAGGGGACAGCCCAGGGAACAGGGACAGGAGCAGAGGGAACGGCCTCAGGCTGGGCCAGGGCAGTTCAGGGGGGATTTTGGGGAAATTCTTCCTGGCAAAGGCTGCAGAGCATTGGGATGGGCTGCCCAGGGCAGGGGTGGAGTCCCCATCCCTGCAGGGATTTAAAGCCCCGTGGGTGTGACCCTGGGGACAGGGTCAGTGGTGGCCCTGGCAGTGCTGGGTTAATTGTTACACTCAGTGACCTTGAAGGTTCTTTCAGCCGTCATGATCCAGCGATCCCGGGGTTTTGGGCTTTTGGAGAGGCAGGACGGGGATGTGACATCCCAGGCTCAGCAGCCACGGACAACTCCCAGTGCCATGGGAAAGCCAGGGAGCGCAGCCAGGCTGAAACCCCACGGTGCTGCAGCTCCCGTGTCCGGCACAGATCCCGGAGAGCCTCCCTGGACACTGGCACCAGGGGTGTGGGAATGCCAGGAGCCAGGTGAGCACCCAGGGAATAGCCTGGGGGGCAGGAGGCACCCAGGGAGAGGTGTGGGAATGCAGGGAGCAGCGGGGGCACCCCAGGGAGCAGCGTGGGCACCCCAGGTGTGGTATGGACACCCTGAGGAGCAGCGTGGGCACCCCAGGGAGCAGCACGGGCACCCCAGGGAGCAGCGTGGGCACCCCAGGTGTGGTATGGGCACCCCAAGGAGCAGCGTGGGCACCCCAGGGAGCAGCACGGACACCCTGAGGAGCAGCGTGGGCACCCCAGGGAGCAGCGTGGGCACCCTAAGGAGCAGCACGGGCACCCCAGGGAGCAGCAGGGACACCCCAGGTGTGGTATGGACACCCTGAGGAGCAGCAGGGACACCCCAGGGAGCAGCATGGACACCCCAAGGAGCAGCAGGGACACCCCAGGGTGCAGCATGGACATCCAGGAGAGCAGCCTGGGCACCTCGAGAGGGCACTTGGGTACCCCAGGGAGCAGCATGGGCACCCAAGGAAGCAGAGAAAGCATCTTAGGGATGGCACGGCCAACCCAGGGACAGTGTGGGCACCCCAAATGGGAGTTTGGGTACCCCAGGGAATAACGTGGGTAGCCCGGGAAGGGTAGCGGGCCTCTCGGGGATTGGCACCGGGATCCCGGGCAGCAGAGCGGGCCTCTCGGGGATTGGCACCGGGATCCCGGGCAGCAGAGCGGGCAGCTCGGGGATTGGCACCGGGATCCCAGGAAGCGGCGCGGGCATCCCGGGCAAGCGGAGCGAGCACGCTCGGCACCGGAGCGAACACCTCAGGGACGGCACGGGCAGCCCAGGGAGAGCGCGGGCACCGCGGTGGGAGCTTGGCAGCCCCCGGCAGTGGCGCGATCCCCTCCGGAAGTCGGGCAGGCTCACCTGGGAGCGGAGCGGGGATCCCGGGAGCACCGCGGGCATCCCGGGCAGCGGAGCGGGCACCCCCTGGCAGCGGAGCGGGCACCCCCGGGCAGCGGAGCGGGCACCCCGGGCAAGGCGGAGGGACCCCGGAAAGGGAGCGGGCACCCGCGGGAAGGCGCAGCGCTGCCCGGAGGGTGTGGACGCGGCGGGCAGGGCTCGGAGCGGGCAGGGCTCGGAGCCGGGACCGGGGGCAGCCCCGCTTACCGGAGTCGGCGGCGGCGCGGAGCAGCAGGAGCGCGGCGGTGCCGCAGAGCAGCGGCAGCAGCGGCGGTGCCATGGCCCCGGCCCGGGGCAGCTCCGCGGTCCGGCGGCAGCTCCGTGGCGCTTCCCTGCCGCTGTCGCCGTCCCGGTGCGGCCGCAGCGGTTTCGCTTTCGCTTTCGAGCCGGGCACCGGCAGGGACGCGCCGCCCTGAGGGGTGGGCAGCGGGACAGGGAGGGGATGCGGGCTCGGGGGCGGCGGTGCCGGGGGGGGTTCGGGACCCGAGCGGAATTCGGTCCCGGGGACAGACTTATAACACAATACCCGGAAAGGGATGAAACACAGGGATGCAGCACCCAGCGCGTGTGAGATGCCCTGGGAGGAAAAGGATGAAATGTTGGGGTTCGTGAGCCGCGGGGTGCAGTGCCGGCTGGGGGAGAGGAGATGGGGTACCCCTGGGGAAAGCAGTGCCTGGGGGATGCGAGATGGGGTCACTGCGATGGGGTACCCCTGGAGAAAGCAGTGCCTGGGGGATGCGAGATGGGGTCACTGCGATGGGGTACCCCTGCAGAAAGCAGTGCCTGGGGGATGCGAGATGGGGTCACTGCGATGGGGTACCCCTGCAGAAAGCAGTGCCTGGGGGATGCGAGATGGGGTCACTGCGATGGGGTACCCCTGCAGAAAGCAGTGCCTGGGGAATGCGAGATGGGGTCACTGCGATGGGGTCACCGCGATGGGGTACCCCTGCAGAAAGCAGTGCCTGGGGGATGCGAGATGGGGTCACCGCGATGGGGTACCCCTGCAGAAAGCAGTGCCTGGGGGATGCGAGATGGGGCCGCTGCCATAGCCGGGAGGGCCGCGGTTCTCTTGGGATGCAGCGCCTCGGGAAGGGATCCGATCCCGGCAGGAGCGGAGGCAGCGCTGCCTGCCCGGGGAATGCGCTGCTGAGGCAGCCGCGGAGTCCCGAGGGACGCAGGGGATCCCAGGAATCCCAGTCCTGCAGATGGAACGTGCTGGTCCCTATTACAGTGGCCTTAGACGGTCACTGTGGTGAGAGAAGGACGAGAATCTTGTTTCTTGATCAGAAGGCTGGATTTATTCATATATGATATATAATACATTATACCTATACTAAAAAGAATAAGAAGAGAAGTTGCAGAGAGCAGCTATGCCAAGAAGAGAACAGAAAGAATGAATAACAAAGTTCTGTGTGCAGGGAATCTGTCCCTGAGCTGCTCCTGTGATTAGCTCTTAATAGTACACATAGAAAATGAGCTAATCACAGACACTTACTACATTTCACAGCAGCTGATAACAATTGTTTACATTCTTCTTCTGGGGCTCTGCTTCCCAGGAGATGCACAAATGTGAAAGAAAGGATTTCTATGAAAAAATGTCTGCGACAAGGAACGGCTTCTCTATGTCCCCACCTGGGTTAGGGCAAATTTGTTACAGAATCTGCAAAGGAGTGAAAGAAACAGGGCCGGGAGATTTCTTCTCCTTGCAGGGCCGCCTCACTCACCTACCCCCGGCAGCTCCATGAGGAACTATTGCAGTGACCTTAGGCGGTCACTGTGGTGAGAGAAGGATGAGAATCTTGTTCCTTGATCAGAAGGCTGGATTTATTGATATAAGATATATAATACATTATAACTATACTAAAAAGAATAAGAAGAGAAGTTGCAGAGAGCGGCTATGCCAAGAATAGAATAGAAAGAATGAATAACAAAGTTCTGTGTGCAGGGAATCTGTCCCTGAGCTGCTCCTGTGATTAGCTCTTAATAGTACACATAGAAAATGAGCCAATCACAGAGACACTTACTACATTTCACAGCAGCTGATAACAATTGTTTACATTCTTCTTCTGGGGCTCTGCTTCCCAGGAGATGGACAAATGTGAAAGAAAGGATTTCTATGAAAAAATGTCTGCGACAGGTCCCCACACCGATCTGCAAACCACAACCAAGCTGTGATCCAGCCCCGCAGGTTCTGCAGAGCTCCTGCACTCAGCTCTGCCCATAGCACTGCCACGACCCAGATCCTGCTCCCAACAAATCCTGCCCAGCTCAGCTCCTTCCCCGTGGCCTCTTTATTCTCACATGTTTATTTTTTTATTTATTTTATCAGCGAGTATCAGCAAATTGCCCCACGTGTCTAGGAAAGGGAAAGCAAAGGGTAACTTGGATAACGTTTCATGGCCAAATCTTCACGTCAGGGGGATAAATTCTCCCTCTGCCCCCAAGGAAAGAGAATTAAACTCAATGAACCCTGCCTGAAGCAGAAGAGAGGCTGCTGAGAATTGGAGATTTCTGTGCTGAGAATTGGAGATTTCTGTGCTGGAATCTGGGATGGGAATTGGAGATTTCTGTGGTGGGAATTGGAGATTTCTGTGCTGAGAATTGGAGATTTCTGTGCTGGAATCTGGGATGGGAATTGGAGATTTCTGTGCTGAGAATTGGAGATTTCTGTGGTGGGAATTGGAGATTTCTGTGCTGGAATCTGGGATGGGAATTGGAGATTTCTGTGCTGAGAATTGGAGATTTCTGTGCTGAGAATTGGAGATTTCTGTGCTGAGAATTGGAGATTTCTGTGCTGAGAATTGGAGATTTCTGTGCAGGGAATTGGAGATTTCTGTGGTGGGAATTGGAGATTTCTTTGGTGGGAATTGGAGATTTCTGTGCAGGGAATTGGAGATTTCTGTGGTGGGAATTGGAAATTTCTGTGGTGGGAATTGGAGATTTCTGTGCAGGGAATTGGAGATTTCTGTGGTGGGAATTGGAGATTTCTGTGCTGAGAATTGGAGATTTCTGTGCTGAGAATTGGAGATTTCTGTGCTGAGAATTGGAGATTTCTGTGCAGGGAATTGGAGATTTCTGTGGTGGGAATTGGAGATTTCTTTGGTGGGAATTGGAGATTTCTGCGGTGGGAATTGGAGATTTCTGTGGTGGGAATTGGAGATTTCTGTGCCGAAAATTGGAGATTTCTGTGCTGGGAATTGGAGATTTCTGTGGTGGGAATTGGAGATTTCTGTGCAGGGAATTGGAGATTTCTGTGGTGGGAATTGGAGATTTCTGTGCAGGGAATTGGAGATTTCTGTGCTGAGAATTGGAGATTTCTGTGCTGGGAATTGGAGATTTCTGTGCTGAGAATTGGAGATTTCTGTGGTGAGAATTGGAGATTTCTGGGCTGGGAATTGGAGATTTCTGTGGTGAGAATTGGAGATTTCTGTGCCGGGAATTGGAGATTTCTGTGCAGGGAATTGGAGATTTCTGTGCTGAGAATTGGAGATTTCTGTGGTGAGAATTGGAGATTTCTGGGCTGGGAATTGGAGATTTCTGTGGTGGGAATTGGAGATTTCTGTGGTGGGAATTGGAGATTTCTGTGGTGGGAATTGGAGATTTCTGTGCAGGGAATTGGAGATTTCTGTGGTGGGAATTGGAGATTTCTGTGGTGGGAATTGGAGATTTCTGTGGTGGGAATTGGAGATTTCTGTGGTGGGAATTGGAGATTTCTGTGCCGGGAATTGGAGATTTCTGTGGTGGGAAATTGGAGATTTCTGTGGTGAGAATTGGAGATTTCTGTGGTGGGAATTGGAGATTTCTGTGGTGAGAATTGGAGATTTCTGTGCTGGGAATTGGAGATTTCTGTGCAGGGAATTGGAGATTTCTGTGCTGGGAATTGGAGATTTCTGTGCTGGAATCTGGGATGGGAATTGGAGATTTCTGTGCAGAGAATTGGAGATTTCTGTGCAGGGAATTGGAGATTTCTGTGCAGGGGATTGGAGATTTCTGTGCTGGGAATTGGAGATTTCTGTGCTGAGAATTGGAGATTTCTGTGGTGGGAATTGGAGATTTCTGTGCAGGGAATTGGAGATTTCTGTGCTGGGAATTGGAGATTTCTGTGTTAAGAATTGGAGATTTCTGTGGTGGGAATTGGAGATTTCTGTGCTGGGAATTGGAGATTTCTGTGGTGAGAATTGGAGATTTCTGTGCTGGGAATTGGAGATTTCTGTGGTGGGAATTGGAGATTTCTGTGGGCTGGGAATTGGAGATTTCTGTGGTGGGAATTGGAGATTTCTGTGCTGAGAATTGGAGATTTCTGTGCTGAGAATTGGAGATTTCTGTGCTGAGAATTGGAGATTTCTGTGCTGAGAACTGGAGATTTCTGTGGTGGGAATTGGAGATTTCTGTGCTGGAATCTGGGATGGGAATTGGAGATTT